>NW_021604603.1:2661087-2667332 GCF_004785775.1 Grammomys surdaster | reverse complement strand
TGTGTGTGTGTGTGTGTGTGTGTGTGTGTGTGTCAGAGGACAACTTGCAGGAGTTGGTTTTCTCCTTCCACTATGAAGGTTCCAGGAATTAAACTCATGTGTCCGGCTTTGCTGCAGACACTTTTACAGCCTTAATTAAACATGCCCCAGAAGCCTGCCTGGGCCCTGTGCTCTGTGACTCCCTATTCCTGCGAACAGCATGTCTCTTCATGTGCACAGTAAGCCACCCTGCCAGCCCCAACCCAAATTCTTTGTTCTAAGCTGAACAGTAATGAGGCAGAATTATTTAAGGGTATTTGAGATGGCAAACTAATAAACTATTGTCATGCCTAGGAGTGGTTTTATAAAAATAACCATCAAACAAAAGAGACCCCTGAGAACACCAGCTGCACACCAGCCACAAGTGTGGAAAGAAAGATAGTAATAAAAGCCAGAAGGAAACATGGGACAAATAGCCATGCTTTTAGACAAAGCTGATAAGGCCCACCCCACCCCCTTTTTTGGTTTTATAAGATTTTTCAAGACAGGGTTTCTCTATTATGTAGCTCTGGCTGCCCTGGAACTCATTATACAGACCAGGCTGGCCTCAAACTCATAGAGATCCACCTGTCTCTTCCTCCAGAGTGCTGGGATTAAAGGCATGTGCCACCATCCTCAGTTTAACTGCCACTTTTTTAAAAGGTAAGAATTTAGAGGATGCAGCTTGGTGACAGAGTCTTTGCTCAGCATGTACCATCCTCAGCACCAGCACCCAAGAAGGAGCATTTGCCAACAGACCCCGATACGAGGAGGCTGACACAGAAGGATCTCTTGAGCCCAAGAGTTCAGGTGGCCACATAGTGGCATTCTGTCTCAATCAATGAGTCAGTCAATACAAACGCTTACAATGGGGTCATATCTGTAGAACAGGAATCAGTAGAAACAAAGTTACTAGAGATACGATGAAAACTCTCTGGCACCCCCACTTTTGTTTTGTTTTGGGTTTTTGTTCATTTGTTTTTAAGCAGGGTTTCCTTGTGTAGCCCTGGCTTTCCTGGAACTAGCCCAGTTCCAAGTTGGCCTTGAACTCAGCGATTCACCTGCCTCTGCCTCCGTATTGCTGGGATTAAAGGTGCTTGGTGAAAATATTTTTTATCACCCAGGAAGCTTGATTAAATTCCAGGCCCAAGGCAGGGGGAAGGGAAGGGATGCAAGCCAGAGGGGGCTGCAGGATGACAGGGCTGTGAGTGGGGGAGGGGCTACAGCATCTCCTCAGCAGGGGCTTCAAATGTTAGAAAACAAACCCACCAGTGTTTGCTGACACGTGCAAAGAGAAGGCCTCACACAAAAGCCACACATTATCCCATAATTATTGTCTCTCTCATGCCTGCAATTAACAGCTGTCTGAGAGGCGCTGCTGGGGTAAATAAATGTTCACCCCCATTACAGTCAATCAGCCAGCTGAAGCGCCAATTAACAAGCCCACTGCAGAGACACTTGGGGACCCAGCAGCAACGGCAGGAGGAAGTGGATGGGAGAAGATAACATGTATCTTGGGTACTATCTAAAAGGATGCTCAAGGTAATTCAAATAGCTACACTGAGAGAGTAGAAACCGAGTTCTCCATGACTGCATATATCTGTGTCCTGAGGAGAACCCCTGGCCCATGGGAGGCTGTGGAAGGGTAGCAAGGCAGGAGATGGCCTCAGAGAAGCTACCTACCATCTCTGAAGAGAGACAAAGGGCACAGAAGGGAGCCAGACAGTTGGCTAGCCAGCCTAAGTCCACAGACAGAACTTATACTGTTTGGTGACCAGTTGCTCTTAAGCAGCAAGCTCAGAAACACAGAGAAGACATTCCTGTCAGAGAAGTCAAAGCTGATTCTTTTGTCCAGTGGAGGAAGAGCCAGCAAGCAGCTGATAGGAGACTCCCTCTTGCTGGGAATGTAGCGCAATGGTAAAGTGCTTGCTCAGCAGGTTCAATCCCCAGTACTGCCAGGAAGAAAGGGAACTACTGCCTTGACAATACTTTGGGGCTGGGAAGATGGTTTCATGGATAAAAGTCCTTGCTACATAGCATGAGGACCTAAGTTCAAATCGCCAGCATCCAAGTGAAAAACCATCTACAGGCTGGGGTGGGGTGGAGGTGGTGGTGGCGGAGAAGCCACCAAGGCCAGTGGGAAGCTGCAGCTACGGGGAGTAGGCAGAGCGCATTAGAGCAGAACATCAGCATCTTCCTCAAGTCTCTGCCCGGTGCTCACTGTCGTGATCCTCCTGCCTCATTCTCCCAAGTGCTAAGATTATGAGAGTTCATAACCAAGAACTAAACAGGGAAATTGAAAACAGTTTTATATCTGTCTTCAGCGACCTGATCAGCAGAATTCTGAAGAAGGGCAGGGATCAGGGATGCTGCGGAGCAGGAGAGCATTCGCCTGTCCTAGGCTCCATGCCCCACCCCCACCCCACCCCTGAGAGACACAGAGACAGAGACACAGAGAGAGCCAGAGACAGCGAAAGATACACACAGAGAGAATGACTTTAGAAACTAGGATACCCCCACCGCTCACCCCCCCCATTCCTACCACAAGCTGACTAATTAACACAATTAATGGACTAATGCAATGCCTCTCGGATTCTGACGGACATCATAAGAACCATCTTCAGATCTTGTTGAGGTGAGGCCTGCAATCCTGCAGTCCAGACAAGCGCCCAGGTGATTTAGACGCTGCTGAGCTACAAAGGTCTGAGGTGGGGAGCACAGTGGAGGTATTTGCAACAGCTGTGTCCCTTCTTCCTTGAACCTGGGAACTTTAAAGCTGAAAAGGTGGACAAGAGATAAGGGAGGTCCCAACAGCACAGGATCCACTCAGTGGAGAAGCAGATACACTGAGCAAAGCAGAGTTGCAAAAGACCCTCTAAAGGAGAGAGAAGCTAGAGGGAGCTGTTTCCCCAACAGAAGGGCAGAGATCGGGATGGTGCCATACAAATGAGGGCTCTTCTGCATTCGGAGCCAATATAAAAGGCTTTGGGCTCTCCTGGACACTGGACTTTCCCCTAATTCAGAACGTTTGTGTTATGTAGGATAGGCGAGACATAAGCCTAACAGCTATCCATGGAAAAGTAACCTGGGGCAGGCAGGGGTTCAGTACAAGTTCAATTTAAACACTAGGAATCTGCAAACTTAGTCTAGTAGAGCAGAAATAGATTGCTAAGCTGGAGGATATCAGAGCCTCATAGGACAGAGCATATCTGAAACACTGTATTCAATGCTGCAAATGCTTATTTCAAGAAAGGATTAAAAGATACCATGTACTAAGTTGCCCATATTTTCCAGGTACTGTTCTAACTTTTTTTTTTTACATATATTAGTTAATTTAACTTGACAAAAGAGATGGGTTCTACCATCACCTACATTTTGAGGATGGGTAAATGGAGGTGCAAAGAGGTTGAGAACTGAAAAGAAGATCATAGCTAGTGTCTTAGCTGGATTGCAATTACCTATAAATACTATAACCAAAAGCAAATTGGGGTGAATGGGGTTTCCACACCTCCACATCATAGTCCGTCATCAAAGGGGAGTCAGGACAGGCACTCAAGGCAGGAGCCTGGAATTGATCCAGACGTAGTCCATGGAGGGTGCTGCTTACTGGCTTGTTCCTCATGGCTCGCTCAGCCTGCTTTCTTATAGCACGCAGGACCACCAGCGCAGGGGCGGCATCACCTGCAGTGATCTGGGCCCTCCCCCATCAATCCTTAATTATAAAAACTCACCATCAGCTTACCCACGGCTAATATTGTGGGAGCAGTTCTCAATAGAGGTTCCTCCTTCCCAAATGACCTTAACTTGTGTTAGGCTGCCATAAAACTACCCGGCACTGCTAGTAAATATAGGGCCAGGTGTAAGCTCAAGCAGATGGATGCCAGAGATGAATTTTTCCACTGTCATGGGTTCTGTGGACACTGTTTCTGCCTCTGGTCATGACGGCAGACAGGAAGCCCAGGGGAGTTAGGATGCTGGACCAGAACCAAAGTTTGAAATTCAACAAAAGAAAAGTTGAATTCATTATTCTGGAGGGATTCAAGCAGAAGCTCTCCTATGAGGCATAATGGCTGCACAAAGCCCTGAGGGGAGACTCAAGTGCAGGCTGGCTGACAACATCCACGGCTGAGATTAAATCCACTCTGCTTTTAACCTTTCTGACCAGAGACACTGACCCTGAGTCTTGAAGCGCAGTGCTGACAGTGAATTGCATCAAATCTAGACTTGCCCATTGATGCTGGTGGGTGTACGATGACAAGAAAAAAAAAACACCAGTGGCCACACATAAATTTGGCCAGGATGCTGTAAATTGAGCCCAAGGAAAGACTGCTCCTGAAAGCACCGTGCTCTCCTAACCAGTGTCTCAGGAGGTTCTTGTTGGAATGATAAGACCCCTCAAAGCTACCTCGCCCAGAGACAGCTTTCTGTCTTAGTGTCTCTCTCTTTGTCCTGCTTTCTTCAAAACCAGGCAGGTCTTGAAGGCTCTCATCTGGTTCCCTCAGAATCCATGTGCACAGGGCCTTGGGTCCATCTTCCCAAGCACAGGTTCTAGAGAGCTGATAGAGAAGTGACTCTCTAAGCACCTAGAACAGAGTAGCCATGACTCCTGTCCTCTCTCCTCCCACTGTCCGCCCTGCTGGCCTTCCTGGGGGCTGGTCTCCAGCCCATAGAAGCCACTACAAAGAAACCCTCCTTTCCCTGAAGAGTCAGTGTTGACCAGAGGCATTGGGGAGTCAGCCACCCAACATTCCTACGTGTTAGCCACACTTACATCTGAACATACCCAGGGAGAGTGGCAGTGACTGAATCATCTCACCAGGCCTGCAGACTAACAAGGAAGAGCAGGAAGGCACAGGAGGTAAGAACTGAATTAAGTCTGTTATGCTAGCTGCAGTCCAATGACTAGCCTGGGTATAAATGAAGATCCTAAGGACTCACTGAAAAGAGAAGTCACAGCTACTAGAGGAGCTGCCATCCCGTGCTACCAACTCCCCTGAGGGCAGATGAGCAGGAAGGAGCCAAGAAGAATAATATTAGGCTCTGATTCCCTCACTGCCCCAGTATTGCCTGTAAAGCCTGCCCAGCATCCTCAGAACGTCCTCCATGTGCAATCTGAGGTCCTCTGGACTTAGGTTAAGAGAACCCACCAGCCCAGCCCCACATAACTTGAACATGTGAGCCTCATACACAGCATTTACCACCTGCCTCCTCCAGCATGTGGCCTGGGCACCAGGGAAGAGGCGGTCAGCTGAGCATCCTGAACAGCCAGAGGTGAGCCATGACTGGTGGGGGTACCAGTATCTCGCTCTAACTCACAACCTGGGTTAAAAGAGGGATAGTAAGAAGGCCCAAGAAGAAATCATGAAATATCCATAGATTCTAATTCCTTTTTTAATCTCCCAGTATGATCTTAGTGGAGTGGCCTATTATTTTAGGAATAGTTTCTTCATAGGTGCAATTATCAAAAGTACCTCTGGGCAAGCTAAGAATACAGTACCCTGGTGGGTACATAGCAGAGTGTGCAGATGCAGATATTGGGACGCCTATGTGACAGATGCTTGCCCACTTCATAATGTGAGTGGCTTCGTTGTTAAGCAGTGAACAGGCAAGCTCTCCACTGCCACAGTCCTGTAACTACCAGGTCTTGTTACTGGAAACCCACCACAACCAGTCTCATTCACCAGCAAGAGGTACTCCTGCTTGAACCACCCACCACCAGGTAACTGACCTGATGGGTCGCAAAGGAACGGAAAGGCAGGAATCTCAACTCTAACACCTGAGCCAAATAGATATCCTTGACACTCTTGTTTTTACAGTTGGAAGGGCTGCCATTGTCGTAATTAATATCAATTGTTAGTTTGATTGGATTGAGAAACACCCGTGAGATTAGCATGCCTCTGGGTATATCCACAAGGGTGTTTTTAGAAAGGATTTACTAAGTGGGCTAGAGATGTAATTCAGTTGGTTGAGTGCTCATAACATATACAGAGCCCTGGGTTCGATTCCCAGCACTGAAAATCAGGTGTGGTGGTGCAAACCAGTAATTCCAAAACCCCAAAAGTCCAGGAAGGAGTCTCAGAAATTCAAGGATGACCCTCAGCTATGTATGAAGTTCTGGGCCAGCCTGGGGTACTGAGGCCCTGGTTTTGTTTTTGTTATTGTTGTTGTTTTCTTAAGGAAGGAAGGAAGGAAGGAAGGAAGGAAGGAAGGAAGGAAGGAAGGAAGGA
>NW_021604603.1:2660804-2661077 GCF_004785775.1 Grammomys surdaster | reverse complement strand
GGAAGGAAGGAAGGAAGGAAGGAAGGAAGGAAGGAAGGAAGGAAGGACAGGGAAAGAACCATATGAAAGTAAATGGTCCCATCTCATAGACTGGATGGAATTAAGAGTAGACAAAGGACCTGGCATGGTGGCTCACTCCTGTTACCCAACCTGCCCGAAACCCTAGCAAATTAAAAAAGGGCAGAGGACGGGGTGGAGGGGAATAGTCTAGAAGATTCTCTCTCTCCTCTCTCTCTCTCTCTCTCTCTCTCTCTCTCTCTCTCTCTCTCTCTC
>NW_021604603.1:2655770-2660794 GCF_004785775.1 Grammomys surdaster | reverse complement strand
CTCTCTCTCTCTCTCTCTCTCTCTCTCTCTCTCTCTCTCTCTCTCTCTCTCTCTCGCTACTCCCTCCTTCCCACCATGCTCAGTTTTGTTACACCCTCCCTTTCAAGATGAGGTTGAAACCTTGAGACAAAATAAAGCCACTCTCCAAAGTTGTTTGCATCAAGTCTTCTATCCTCGTGACACAAAGTCCAGCACACCATTCGAATCTGTCATCTGTGGACACTGAGCATGCTCACAAGAAGCCTACATCAACCCAGACCCTTGCCCCATCCAACCTCATCCAGGCCACCAGGCTGGCAGTTAGAGCCATAAAGGGAATATACCCAAACAATAAGGAGATGTCTGGGCTGCAAACACCTGGCCCACTCTGTTTACAAAGGGCAAAGTCCCTGTGGAAAGGGAGGGATTGTGCCACCCATTCTTTGAATGCCACTCCTCTACCTAAGAGGAAAGCTGGTCAGAGAAACCGAGAAACAGGCTGAGTCCACAAAGCTCACAGTTCAAGGTAGAGGCCAGCAGTATGAGTTTCTCCAAGTGCTTCTAAATCCTCCAGCATTCTGCCTATGTATTCCAGAGCCCTGATCCCTCCAGAGCCCCAATCCTTCCAGAGCCCCATCCCTCCAGCCCCGGCTAACTTCAGCCTCCAGGTTCTGAGATCTCCCATAGAACCTGGCCTGTGGTAGATCCCACACACTTCGGCCTCTTACTGGATAGCACCATGGCATTGTACAAAAGAGAGAGAAAATGACAGGATGTTTCTTCTGAGGACTGGTGTAAGCCTTTCCTGTCAGAAACATCTCCCAAAAGCTGGACACCCATAGGCATGGTGCCAAACAGGGAATTCACCCTTGGTTACATTCAACTGAACTTAGCAAGCAGAAGACATTCTGGATGAGGTTGAGTAGGACAAGGGTCTGGACCAAAGTTCACTGCACAAGGCTAGCCCTCCTACTCACCTTCCCCAACTGACTCCCCTCACACAAGGAGACCCAGATTTTTTTCAGATCATCTTCCTCTTTCTGTATCATTCCTAAACCCATGCCTTCACACCCCGAGACAACAGACAAAAAGCACCCCAGTTCTGGGTGTGCTCCGGGTCCTCTCTCTGTACCTATCACTAGGTGTGGTGGTCTACAGTTTTGATCCCAGCACTTGAGAAGTAGAGACAAGCCAAAGTGTGAGTTCAAGGCCAGCCTGGGCCACACTGTGAGACCCCCACTTCAAAAAAAGAAAGAGAGGAAGGAAGGAGGGAAGGAAGGAAGGAAGGAAGGAAGGAAGGAAGGAAGGGAGGGAGGAAGGGAGGAAGGGAGGAAGGGAGGGAGGGAGGAAGGGAGGAAGGGAGGGAGGAAGGGAGGGAGGAAGGGAGGGAGGAAGGGAGGAAGAAAGAAAGGAAGGAAAGAAGGAAGGAAATAAAGGAAATAGGGGAATAGCCCAGGACCACAGACTCAGTACATGTGGTGCTTTGAATGAAAATGGCCTCCATAGGATCACAGGGAGTGGCACCGTTAGGAGTGTGGCCTTGTTGGAGGAAGTATGTCACTGGGGGTAGGCTTTGAGGTTTCAAATGTTCAAGCCAAGCCCAAGTGTCATTCTCTCTTCCTGTTGCCTGCTGATCCAGATGTAGAACTCTCAGCTACTTCTTTAGCACCATGTCAGCCTGCACGCCACCATGCTTCCTGCCAGGATGATAATGAATTGAACCTCTGAACTGTAAGCCAGCCCTAATTAAATGGTTTCCTTTTTAAGAGTTGCCGTGGTCATGGTGTCTCTTCACAGCAATAGAAACCCTAACAAAGACAATAGACAAAGAACAGACTGTGAACCTGGGCAATATACCTGTTCAGGTCGCGACTCTGGGACATGCCTCTGTGACCTTAGCAGATAGAGTGACCGCTGACCCTTGGTCAACCTCACAGATGGGAGACGCAAGGTTCCAACAGGCAGTGCAGAACATAAGAGAAAGCCTGGGCTTCCTTGCAGTCTCTCAGTGTTTCTCAAACCCCACGTGGTGACTCATAAGTGGGTGTGAAATCGAGCAAAGGGTCAAGGCTATATTTAGAAAATGGTGGGGGGAGCCTTCCTGGAATAGAGCAGGAAGCTGTGGTAAGTAAAGATAGTGTACTTGTTACTGGAGGATAAATGTCGTATCTGCAGCTCAGAAACATTCCCATTAGGCAGCACCTTTCAGACTTCCTTGCCTGCCGGTGATCTCACCTGTGTAACTTGCTCTCTGCCCTCAGCAGATTGGAATGCTAAGCTCTTTAGTAGTTAGGAGTCACATCTCCAAGTGCCAGCCCTGATCCCAGGCCCTGCCACCAAACTAGGCTCAGACCAGGAAAGCAGATGACAGCCTAGGAAGCATCCACCAATGAAAAAATTAAGGTGAAAGAAGAGGGGACCTACCATGCACAGATGGTGGGGGTTCCCATCAGCCTCTCTGTTTTGCAGATGAAGAGACAGGGAGAGAAGAGCTAGGACTGAGACCTGTGTTTGTATAGTCCATGCTAGGAAACTCATACACATGTGGGAACATACACGTAGGGGCAGAAACAACACAGCATCCTGTCTTTGCCTTTCTCAGGATTTTCCAGTCCCCTGAAGGAAAAAGAAGGCCAAGCTGGGAGCACGCACATCTTCCTCTTAGTCTCACCCTATATCCTTCTCTATCTCTTTTGAGGTTGCTTTTTTCCCTCTAGCTTGGTACCCCCTCCCCCAAATACCAGCTAACTGGTTACCCAGGCAACTCAGCTGGGAGGCTGCCAGTTACCGTGGCAACCCAGCATGGCCACCAGGCTGCCTTGCATAGGAAGGTCAGGAGACCAACCAGGCTACCAGGCAGCTGGGATGTTGCTAACAGGACTGGCCCAGACTAAGAGGCCTACATGTCTGCGGGAATTAAGCTCTTGCTGTCTGGGACCTCTGTTTCCCATGAAGCAACCTCCTCCAGTAAGGCACATGAACCATACACTAACCTCCTGGTTCTGTCACCCAAGCCTGATCCTGCCAGCCAAACTTTTTTTTTTTTGGTCTCTTCTCTCTCTAGTACTGGTTGGCCTGGAACTCACTATGTGGACCACAGCCAACCAGCCTTTTAAGTTATATTTGCCTGAGTACATGTATTCATGTGTGTATGTGTGTGTGTGTGTGTGTGTGTGAGAGAGAGAGAGAGAGAAAGAGAGGTGGGGGGGGCAGAGAGATAGAGACAGAGACAGAGAGAGACAGAGAAAGAATGCACACGTCACTGTGCGCATGTATAAGTTAGAAGGCAGGAGCCTGTTTTCTTCCTTCTACCACGTGGGTCCCAGGTATGGAACTGAGATTAAGCTTGGGAGTAAACCCTTTGACTTACTGAGTCACCCACAACCTTTTTCAGCGTCACTGTCACTGAGTAGCCACTGGCTGCCATTAAGCCCAACTCCGGATCCCTCGCCCTTCCCGTCTTGCGAGCATAGCATATACAGAAGTCAGTGTATTTGCAATGTATGTGTCTCCACAGGTGCTCTCTAGCTCTTGCTATGCTGGTTGGACTCTGGGTGCCTTGGGTAAAGTTTCTTTCTTTTTTGTTTGTTGTTGGGTTTTGGGGGGGGGCTTTTGGGGAGGTTGTTTGTTTGTTTGTTTTGTTTTTTGAGACAGGGTTTCTCTGTGTAGCCCTGGGGCTGTCCTGGAACTCACTCTGTAGACCAGGCTGGCCTCGAACTCAGAAATCTGCCTGCCTCTGCCTCCCAAGTGCTAGGATTAAAGGCATGCCCCACCAATGCCAGGCAGGGTAAAGTTTCTTGATTGAGGCCTGCAAGTGTGTTATCTCATTCTGCAGATAGAGCTGCCAAAACTTGGAGAAATCAAGGGACTTGTTCAAGGTCACAAAACTAAGGTACAGACAGAATGAAATCCCTTAAATGGTTTACTCGGCCCCTCTCCCATCCTGCCACCTATAAGAAGACATTTTAAACATTATTATTTAGAGGCAGATAGGTCATTCACATTGTGTTTTGTCCTAACCTCTATGAAGAAGTCTTTCATGTTCTTGCAGGATAGCTTAGAACAGAGATCCAGAGATGTTTTCTGTTTTGTGGGTTTTTTTTTCTTTTTTCTTTTCTTTTTTTGTTTTTGTTTGTTTGTTTGTTTTTTGTTTTTGTTTTTCAGGGTTTTTTTTTTCCGTTTTTTTCTGTTTTGTGTTTTGAAGACAACATCTTGGTATGTAGTTCAGGCTGGCCTAGAACTTGAAACCCTCCTGCCTTTGCCTCCTGAGTGTTGGGATTAGAGGTGTGCACCATCACACCAGACTCTAAAACCCAGAGAATTAAAGAAACTTCCCAAGGTAATGAGATCCAAACTATTTGGGACAATCTTTACCTGTGAGGATCACCTAACAAGAGAGTCTTTTTCTGGACCATGCTATAGAACAGTGGTTCTCAAAGTGTGGGTTGTGATGCCTTTAGGGGTCGAATAAGCCCTTTCACAGGGTTCACTTAAGACCATTAGAAAATACAGATATTTATATTATGATTTGCTTTTTTGTTGTTGTTGTTTTGTTTTTTTGGTTTTGGTTTTGGTTTTTTGAGACAGGGATTCTCTGTGTAGCCCTGGCTGTCCTGGAACTCACTCTGTAGACCAGGCTGGCCTCAAACTCAGAAATCCGCCTGCCTCTGCCTCCCAAGTGCTGGGATTAAAGGTGTGTGACATCACCACCCGGCTTATGATTTGCAACAGTAGCAAAATTATAGTTAAGAAATAAGAACAAAAATAATTTTATGGTTGGGAGTCAACCCAACATGAGAAACTGTATTAAAGAGTCAGAGTGTTAGGAAGGGTGAGAGCCACCAGTGCTATAGAACATATGCTTTACTCAAGACAGTCATGTGCCCAGCTCCTGCTCCCACCTAAGACTTTGAAACTTTTTTTCTTTTCTTCTTTTTTCTTTTCTTTTTTTTTTTTACAAGACCCTGTCTTGGGTAAGAAAAAAAAAAGAAAACTTTGCAACCTAGGAACCTCTGGTCTACAGTGGATTACAACCTAGGACCCTC
>NW_021604603.1:2589984-2655760 GCF_004785775.1 Grammomys surdaster | reverse complement strand
TCTGCAGTGGATTACAACCTAGGACCCTCTGGTCTGCAGTGGATTACTCCCATCCCAGAGATGAAGACTGTCAGAGGGATTGGAAGAAGAGGAATCTGGATTCTCTGCCTCTCTGTGACTCTAGCAGGTCTCTGAGCACTGCAGCCATCACCCACCAAAACCGCTGTGGCGTCCCTACTACTGTCCTTTCATATCTGCAGCGACATGGCCCCAGGTTGAGATGAGGCAAACAGGCCGACTGCAGTGTCCAGACAGCCCCTGATGCTCATGAGGACCCTGGAAACAGGCAAAATCAAGAAAATGATCTCAACGCCAGAGCCGGGTGGAGCCTAACAAGGTAATTGCTAGCACCTGACTAATTAGAAGCAAATTGGCACTCGCAATTAGAGGTGCATGATCTTCTCAGGTAATGGTAGTCAGACTCAGTAGACAGTGACTTCAGCAATAACAAGAGACTTCACCACGAGCTCTCCGCCAGCTCCCTGAAGAGCAGAGTTTCCGTGCACAAATGAAGCCATAAAGAGCCCGAAAGCCTGGGCCGATGACCTTCTGTCCTACCGGTACAGCTGTCTCCACACTACCTGAATCTGCGCAATAAGGACCAATGGCTACAGGTCTACAGAGATAAACAGGTCACCTCAGAACCAGCTTTCCCAACTGCATTCCCAACAGCCCACCTGTCTGGCTTCTGAGAGATTGCAGAAGAAACACAAATAAGACATTAGTTCTTGCTACTTCTGAAAGGATTTGAAACAATGAAGAAAAACAAATGAACACCATAAAAGAAGTTATAATTTATTCAATGGTGGTTCATGCCATAAAAGTGTATATGCGTGTGCGTGCGAGCGTGCGTGCGAGCGTGCGTGCGTGCGTGCGTGCGTGCGTGTGTGTACACTCCCATTTGTGTATGTATCAGTGTGGAGATGTTGGATGGCTTCTCTATTGCTCTCCACCTTATGTTTTAAGACAGGGTCTCTCCCTGCATCTGAAGCTCAAGGATTGGCTTAGACTTGCTGACCAGCAAGCACCAAGGATCCTCTTGTCTCTCCAGTGCTGATTACAGACACACTGATATGCCCTCCTGCTCCACACAGTAAACACTTTCCTGAGTGAGCCATCTCCAGTCCCCTGCAAGTGTGTTCTTTCTAAGAAAGTTTTATTTTTATTCATTTTTAAATCTGGAGGGTGAGGGGGATCTGGGTAGGTAAACATGAGAGCAGAGCAGGTGCATCTGGAGGTCACGGGTGTCACTCCTGGAGCTGGAGGTCAGTGGCTGTGAACACCTGAAGTCAGGGCTGGGAACTGAATGCCAGTCCTCTGAAAGAGCAGTGCAAGCCCTTAACCACTTAGCCATCCTGCCTGCCATACAAAATGCATTCTCATACAAAACTGCTAAGAATGTAAATAAGTGCTTTTGAATGTAGAATCTGGCAAACTTTATCCAGATATTTTAAAATATGCACTTCTTTTATTTTTAGAAATGTAACCCGAGGGAAAAGAAAACACTTGTTGACAAGTGTAATGATTAGAATATATATATATCATATATGTTATATTTTTTAAATAAAAAGTTTTAAAATAGCTACGTTCAACATAAAGGTGAAAAATTAGAACAAACACAAAATAAAGTATTAAGAAACTACTTTAAAATATTATACAAAAAAGAACATGAGAAATGCTTATATGGCAATGACATACAGCTGGCTCAAAAACTTTAATGGTTTAGGCATAGTAGAACATGCTTTGAATCCCATCTTAGGAGGCAGATGGATATCTATGAGTTTGAGGCCAGCCTGGTCTATATACCAAGTTCCAGGCCAGCCAGGCCCACACAGTGAGACCATGTCTCAAAACAAAAAGACAACAAACAAAAAATGTTATATGTCTGTGTGTTGGCACAACAAATCTACTCATATGTTTGTGAATGAATTATAAAAAGATACACCAGCCAAAATGTTTGAATTAGATACTAAATCTCTTTCCATATTTCCATGTTTAATAACTATTTTAATATAGAATAGAATTTTTAAAGTATAGGCCATCATATAAATTCTGTGTCTTAAGGTTTATCCTAAGGGGGGCATCCTAAATGCCAGGGGAGCAGAGGAGGACTCCCATAAACAAAAATGCACATATTGTGTTTATTTGAAAAAGGAAACTAAAGCTGACAACCTAAACCGTTCAAAATCGGCTGTGTAAAACGCCCGGCACCCACATGCAGACTACAGACAGTGTTTTCAAAAGCAACCCCCCTCCCCCGTTTTTTAAATCCCCGTGTGAAAGAGAAGGCTACATGTTTTGTGATGCTTCAAAGCACCAGAACCAAAGGGTAGAATTGAGGATCTGAATGAGACAGGAGAACATTCCCACCACGCAGGAAGCTGTTATGAGGTAAGGAGTCTGGGGCTGCAGGATTTCTCCAAGGAAGGCAGTCCTAGGCCTCAGTGGGACTTGGAAACAGTCAGGGAGAGACAGGTTCTGAAAGACTTTAAGGAGCATCAGAGATGCACAGCACAAGAGTCTACCTGACACGGTGGAGCCTGGTGGGCAGATGTACAACCTCCCTACTTCCCACTTACTCCCAAAAGAAGTTTGGGTCTGAGAGCATTTAATGAGGAAAACTCATGCCAGCTCTGCCAGCTATGTCAACCTCCTGCTTGGGCCTTGTCCAGCAAGCCAAGCTCTCTCAGCCCAGCTACCTTCCTCCTGCCTTGCCCTGCCCCTGGGGCCAAGCAAATGTCCAGCGACCATCACATGGGCTGCTGAGCAGGCAGTGAGGAAACAGGAGCGTCAACCACAGCCTGCTCAGTGACGCCTCACCCTTGTCTGGGGTGCAGTCCGGGTCAGTCCTAGGAGCTGAGAGCACCTCAGCTGAGCCCACCCCTGGGCAACACTGGGCCTAGATTGAGGAGGGGGGTGTATGACGGCAGCTCAGCCAGGGCAGGCGCCTGGCTCCTAGATTTCCTCAGTAATTACTTCATTTGCAGGAAGAATCCAACTCAATCATCCAGGCAGACACACTAAATGTAATTATCTATGTAATGTGTCCTGCACCATAGCCTCCCTGTGAAAAAGAAAAAGCAGCCGAATTGAGGGGAGGGCGGCCCCTTTGTCTCTAGCCCGCGCAGCATGCCACCAGGATTAATTACATACAGCGCTAACACGTTTATCACCTCGCCACCAATGGGGAAACCAACGGCTTTTAATAATTCATTATCTGCAGCCCAGCACTCTGAGTGGTTGTGCAGAGACACAGAACCCCGCTCCTTTCTGCAAGGAAAGCCAGGCAACTGTGAGGGTGCCCAAGCTGCTCTTACGACCGCTCTGGAAGCACTGCTGCTCCACCTCCACCCCCATCCCCACCCCGACCGCCGACCGCGGCACTGTAACACGGGCGCATCCCTCTATACTAGCACGATGGGCTCGACTTTTGCCCAGGCTAAACTGCAGCTACCCAGAGGTGGATGCTGCAGCTGGACAGTTGCACCCGTAGAATCCTCCCCACTTCCACAGGGCTCAGAAGCCTGGGGTGGGAGGACCACGCCAGCACCTGCAGTGCCCCGCAGCCATCTGGACAGGGGCTCTGGCAGAGGCGTGCCAGCTAGGGCTCCGCCCACGCATGCTGGAGACCTGGCGGCTGAGTGCGCCACTGGAGATGCCAGATGGAGAGCGAGAGGTCTGGAGGGACTTAAGATGAACTGCCCAGTCCCGAAGGCTACATCTCTTGGGACACTTACTGGGGGACATGTCCTTCTTTCTCCCCGCTCCCCTCCTCCCACCACGCTCTATCCCGCCTCTCTTCTGCATCCAGGGTCTCCCACCTCTCACTCTCCAGCCAGACTGGCTTGCAGTCCCAAAAGGACATCTCCCAGTAGCAGCTTTTCTCCTCCTCCTCCTCCTCCTCCTCCTCCTCCTCTTTCCCTTTTCCTCGCCCCTCCCCCTCCCTTGCCTATCTCTGGCCACTTCAACCCCAGACTCCTCACACAATAGCCCAGTCCTGGGGCTCTAAACAGCAGCACTTTGCTTTTAAATCACCAACATGGCATGTTCCACCATCACCCCCCTGCCCACATACCCTTTAGCAGCTACCCACTGAACCGCAGACATCCCCTAAGAAACCAAGAGCCTCTGACCCCTTCCACTGTGGAAGGAGAGCCTCCACCGACCTGAACCTGACCCCTGGACCCTTCCATCTCTCTTCCCTACAAAATTAGAGATGGGGTGGGGCTGCGCCTTGGAGGTTGGCAGCCCCAAAGCTGCCCTCACCCGGGAACGCAATTCAAATGTAATCAATTCAGATGGTGCCGGCCCTTCCTAGGGATTCTGGAGGGGTGAGGTCACAGAAAGGCTATAATTAGCATTCTCTGCATCCATGATCCCTAAGTAAGGCTGCCAAGGCTGAGGATGAAGAAGGCGGTTCACTGCAGTGCACGCAACCTTGTCCTGTGCGGCCAACACCGGCTGCCAGCTCTGCCCCAGCCCAGCCTTCTTTCTCCCACCTCTTAGGTCTGATGCACCTAAACGGACTCACCGGCTGGGCCTCGGAGGTGTGATCCCGCGCTGAGAGCGCTAGGCGCGATTTCGGAGGCACCCCTCCCCCAGCTCGGGCCAGCTGGGGTCCTCCTCCCCCACCCCTGGGGACCCCTTCGGAAGAGCGCGGCTCTGGATCTAATCTGATCTAATCAGTCATCTTCTCGCTGGCAGGTCCCTGGCTCCGGGGAGAGGATGCTGTTGTGGTTACTGCAGGATCCAGCACCTTTCCAAGGCAGAAGCAGCTGGGCATGCTCCATCGGCTCCCGTGGGGATTTCAGGACCACGTGACTCTCCCTCCCCAAGCTGTCACTTAGGATCAGGAGTAAATAGTCCCCTGAAAGGTTTAACTCCATCCACACCAGTGACAAGCTGCTAACCACCCTTGCAACCCTCCCCGCAGAGAAGGGATTGGTGGGCGCAGCCTCCCCAGTCTCCCACAGACAAGACAAGGCTGCCCCCCAGAGGGCATCTGGGCCTGCGTGTTGGTAAGCAGCGTTTTCAGAGTCCTATCACAGGAGACTGCAGAACGCTATTGCCCCTGGACTTGACATTATAGTGGGGCCTCGTGCACTCAGTCTGCTGAGTGGTGGCTTTTCAGCTCTGTGACTACCCCCAAACAGAGAGACCATTTCTGGGTATCAGGAGGTCATTGCTGGGATTCTAGTACTTCTATATCCCTCAACACAATGAATTTAAAGGAAAAACATTAGGAGAGATCTGGGACCCATTTAAAACAAAAACGAAAATGAAAACAAACAAACAAACAAACAACAAAACAGGATCTCATAGTCTTCAACTCAGACTAGACTCCAGTGACCAGTCTGAGGGTGTTAGCCAAATCCTGACCTGTGCTCTTCACTATTGATGGGCAGGGCAGGGAGCTTTAAACAATAAGGTCATTGCCCCATTTCTGCTGTAAATATAGTCAGTGGCCTCCTCCGTCTCTCTCCTCTACTTTTCTTTTCTTTTTTTCTTTTTTTTTTCTTTGCCTCCATTTCTTTCTTTTCACATCTCTCTGGGAAAGAAGCTTCTCTGTGACTGTGGACAAGTGCAGGGGAAACCTTAATTTTACGGCCAGGGTCAAAAAGAAGTGGGAGGGATTTGCTGTTAACTTCCAAGGGTTTTGTCTCTGCCACATCTTGGACCCAAAGCTGGAGATCATACTATTGAGGTCACTTCTGAACATAGAAACATTCCAAAAAGCAAGAATCAATGAATACCTGTAAGATCCCACCCACTTGGTAAGTCTATTGCTATTTGTAAATAAACTGTCTTGATTTAAAAAGAAAAAAAAAGGCAACCTGGCTGAAGATGTTAGCAGAGTTGAGTGCTTATCCAGGACACATGAAATGAAGCCCTGGGAGTTTGCAAACCAGCACCCCATAAGACATGGTATAGGCAAGAAGATCAGAAGCTTAACGATATTTTTGGCTGCTCGATGAGTTCAAGGCCAGTCTGGGCTACATGAGGCTTTGCTGAAAAAAAAAAAAAAATGAGCAAAGCAGAAAAGCATCCTGTCCCTACTCTGAGTCCTGCCACAGTGTGTGAGCATCCGTGTGTGAGCATCCCTGTGTGAGCATTTTTTGTTTTTATCACCTGGAGCACTTTCTTTAAGAAAGAATCTGCTTTAGAAGGAACAAAAGAACACTTCCTTCTCAGCACCCAGGAAGAGATAGATTAGGAAAGTGGAGATAGCCTGGGGAGGTACCTAAGGGACAATCCTTCTCATGCCTGCTCAGGGCAGGGGAGCACATGGCAGCCTAGCTGCTCTCTTGGGAGGGTTTCCCTTCTCTTCCCCTCAGCTAGATGAGCTGCCAGGCTAGTCTTCAATGACTCTCTGGGAAAGCCTCTCAGCTAAAGGGGCAGGGAAGTTGTGAGTAAGGGCCCAGTGCCAGGCCCAGTTCACCTACCCAGCTCTCCAGGACTTGGCAAGAATGCCTGGTACAGGTGGGGCCGAGTCGGCTTCTAGGCAGCCAGAAACGAGGGACCCCTGGGGAGTCACCCTTGAGAAGTTAAGGGAGCAAAATGGGGTTGAGAGAGACCCCAGAATGCAAGAGGGGAAAGGAAAGGGATGAGGACCCCGCTCAAATGCCACACAATCTTTAGGCAGCTGGAGAGGGCAGCCAACAGACAGGCCCGCTGGGCGGGTTTCCTCTTTGGCAGACAGAGAGTGAGAGCTCCAGACAAGGCCCTGGCTCACCCAGAACCCTGAGCCAGAAGCTTCTAGATCACACGAGGGCTCCACGGGGGCATGAGAAGCCAAAGGGATGACTGGGCCGGGCACAATGCCTTCCTGTTGGGGAGCAAAATGGGAGATGGATGAGGGCTTATGGGGCTGGCAAGATGGAAGCAGCAGAGCTGAGAAAGCAAGTATTCCTTGCCAAGTCTAAATCTTTCCTCTGTTAGCCCAGCCGAGAAGCAAACTGCTCCTGAGCAAGGCTGAGGAGGAGGCCTGAGGAAGAAGGATCCGCAGAGAAAGAGCCTCTGTGGTCCTGCCTTCCTGCTCCAGGTCCAATCTCATGTCACTCACTCACGCCTTCAAAGATCATCACTATTATTCACTCCCCGCTGGCTCTGGTGGTCACTAAACTGATGGACTCACTGTCCCTCAGGGCCCACCTGTGCCCCAGAGACTTCACCCATGCTCCTTCACCCAGAGCACACTACCTGAGAATCAGGGAAGAGGCCTGATAGTGACATTGTCAAAAGACTCAGGTTCCAGACTCAGCTCTATCCCTGACTAATGCAGTGCCTTTGGACTGGGCACTTGACCACTGAGCCTCATTTCCCCTCATTTGTAAGTGAGGTTTGTCTGCAGCACAGATCACCCCTTGCCTTCTCTGCTGTCTGGAGTGACATCTGCCTTGCTTGAGACAAAGCTGATGGGAACTTCTGTCCTGTGGCTGTCCTCTATCCTGGCCAAAGGTCAGCAGAACAGTTTTGGTAGCTTCACCTTAGGGCCTAGAGGACCTTCTCTGGTGACCCACAGGTTGTGAGTCTGTCTGGACTCTTGGTGACCTGCACTGCCTCTAGGAAAGTAGTGTCAGAGCTTCATCATCCAGCTCCTGAGCATCTGTGGGTGGAGCCCTGGCTTTGGTATCTCTGCCTTTCAGCAACCCCTGGAGTGGCCTGAGCGGCTCCTGGATGTACCAGAGGTCCAAGTAGGTGTCTAGCTGCTTGCTTGGCACCTTACTGCAGAAACTGTTCAGACCAGAACAGGAAGGAGTGCTAGAGCTGGGTGTGGCCCCCGGGGTGGGGGGGAGCAGCAAGTGTTATCGGGGTGTGGTTCTATAATCCACCTCTCTGCCATGTTTCCTGCCTGGACAACTCTATAGGGAGAGGCACTCTTAAAGACAGAAGGGACCGGTTCCACAACAGATTGCCTGTGCAGGAAGCAAAAGACTAGGCTCAGATCTCTTATTGGCTAGGAATTGCTTTTACATAGCTGGCTCATAAGTCTCAGAAAACCCTCAGATCCACAGTGACAGAACTGCAGTAAGAAAGGGTCAAGATGGCTCCCAGTTCCTGGCAAGTGATACAGTGGGTCACCACGCAAATCCTTTGGAAGGCATGGTCTTTGGACCATGTGTGCTCTGCTGCCCTCTCGTGGATTAGAGCGGTAAGTGCATACAGGCCACAACGAGCTACAAGCACCTAGTCTCTATTAAGGATCAGGCTTAATGAGATACAGTTATCATACTTGTTAAATACCCAGCCCAGCAAATGTGAAATGTGACTCCCCATGCTAAAAGAAACATCACCCCCAAATTATCCTGACATCTGATTTTTTAAAAAAATCACTTCTTGGGGTCTATGTGTGGAGTCATCACAGTCCCTTTACCTCCCAACCAAACGTCAGAAGCCTTGGTGAGGATGAATTACTCATGGAAAATAATGCATTCAGAATCCGTTCGTTCACTGACATGCTCATTGGGTGAGGGGTATGAAGCCCTAGGAACCAAGGATGCTGAGCACAGCTGTGTTAGCTTGGTAAGAACACAGCAGAGAAATCACCCACAGCAACTGCCTCCACATTGGGTTTCTATATGTTTTTAGACATCTCAGTTTTCCTGTTATTTGCTAAAACAGAGATGACGGAGTCTCACTTACCAAGGGATTAAATGAGGTAATGCAGTAAAGTCCTGAGTTCTGAGAGTGGTTCCTACTTTTACAAGTTGGGGGTAGAAGGTGGGGAGGCAATCTTGCAGTATTCCAACCCAGGGAGCAAGAAGACCACCAGAAAGATCTAGGGAGGGATGAACTCAGATGTGGCTCCAGGGATACTGGAGCAGCCAATGAGACAGGGGGAGTGTCTGGTGGGCAGAGGGGAGAGGGAAGGGAAGATGAGGCTCTCTGTTGTGGTGTTCTGCTCCTAAGAGGGAGGCAGAGAAAACAGTTCATGTGAGCACACACTGAACCGAGAGGCTCTGGTGAAGGTCACAGACGGGCAGCTGCAGCAGTAATTAATTTTGTCCCTATTTATATTCCATTTTCCCGCCCACACACCTATTTCAGTAAATGCCGGGTTCCTATAACATATTGGAAAGATTCTAGGATAACAGAAAACAGCGTGAGCAGAAACTGTGCTCAGGGATTACCCAGCAACAGAATACTACCAAAAAGTAAACACACTGGCTCGAGGCTTGGCAGTGCTGTGCCTAGCATGGGTTTTGGCCCCAGTACCACAGAAGAACCAATTGACAAGTAGAAGCCAGAGACCTGGATATAGAAGGAAGAGAAGGTGCTCTGGGCACAGGGAACACTACATGCAAAAGCCTTTCATGGGTCTGGGTTTGAGATGAAAGAGGCAAAGAGGGGCTGGAGAGATGGCTTAGCAGTTAAGAGCACTGACTGCTCTTCCAGAGGTCCTGAGTTCAATTCCCAGCACCCACATGGTAGCTCACAACCATCTGTAATGGGATCTGATGCCCTCTTCTGGTGTGTCTGAAGATACCAACAGTATACTCACACTAAATAAATAAAATCTAAAAAAGAAAGAAAAGAAGGAAGAAAGGAAGGAAGGCAGGAAGGAAGGAAGGAAGGAAGGAAGGAAGAGAAGTGAGTGTCAGGTTGGGGCAATAATGGGAGAGAAGGTCGCAGAAGGTCACAGAGGTGGGCGCATGTATGCTCCCTGGAATGCATAGGCTCTCTTGGCTGTGCAGCTGCCTCTCCAGCCCCTGAGCAGTAGATGTGAAGATGAGGAGGATGGTTTCGATAAAGCAGCACGACAGTGTTCAGTAAACAAACTCAGCAACTGAATGTTTACCAAAACTATCAAGATGATGTTCAGAAGACTGAGAAATTCAGAAAGTGTTTATGTCAAGCAAGGGCTGGGCGTGCCCTTGCAGAGAGTCAGCTGTGGAGCCATGTGACAACAGAGCGGTTTCCAAATAGGTCATGTGCAAAAAGACTTTATTTTTAACTGTAAAAATATGGCTAACACCGCAGGGCAGGGTGGGGTGTGCTTTTACTCCCCACATTTGGAAGGCAGAGGCAGGTGAAACTCTAGGAGGTCTAGGTAGCAAGTTCCAGACCAGTCAGGGCTAAATAATGAGATCTGGTCTCAAGAAAGGGGTATGGGGCCGGGCGGTGGTGACACACGCCTTTAATCCCAGCACTTGGGAGGCAGAAGCAGGCGGATTTCTGAGTTCGAGAGTTCGAGGCTAGCCTGGTCTACAGAGTGAGTTCCAGGACAGCCAGGGCTACACAGAGAAACCCTGTCTCGAAAAACCAAAAATAAATAAATAAATAAATAAATAAATAAATAAATAAATAAATTTAAGAAAGAAAGAAAGAAAGAGAAAGAAAGAAAGAAAGAAAGAAAGAAAGAAAGAAAGAAAGAAAGAAAGAAAGAAAGAAAGAGAGGGGTATGGGGAGGGTAGAGGGATAGCTTAGCAGTTAGGAACAGGACCCAGGTTCGATTCCCAGCACCCACATGGTTGCTGGCAACCACCTGTAACTCCAATACTGGGGGATTCATCCTCTCCTGGGGAGATGTGACCTCTGGTGGTACTGCACACATGTACTGCACAGACATACATGCAAGAAAAACACCCATACTCATAAAGTAAATAAATATTATATATATGGTTAATAACCAAGCTGATGTCCATGCTGAGTAGTTCTGATGCAGGGATTGAGAATTTAGAAACATGACACCTAGTTGTCCTTAAAAATAGGCATTTTATAATAACAACAATAATAATAATGCTTATTATTATTATTATTGTTGTTGTACTGAACCTCACGAATGCTAAACAAGTACTTACTACTGAGTTGTATCTCCAGCCTGTTTTCACTTAGGTCTCCCTAAGTTACCCAGGCTGGCCTAGAACTTACTATGCAGCCTGGGTGGACCTTCAATTTAGCATCCTGCTTCCTGTCTCCTGAGTACTTCTGATAACAGACCAGCACTGCCAGGCCCTGATAGAGATGAAGATTTCAAACAAAAAAGCACTAAGACTGGCACCTTCCTCTCTAGAAACTATGGCTATCTCTGGCAGAGTCAGTACTTCAGCACCAGGGAAATGGGCATCAGGACTCTGTGGAGGCTGCAGAGTCTGGTGGTGGTACAGGCTTGGGCACAGAGTTCCACTTCTGGCAAGAAGCTAGAACTGACCTTTCAGGGACAGACAGAAAGACAGTGAGTTTCAGCAGAAGGAAAGGAACCCAAGTATGTGCCTGTGGCCTCCAAAGCTGGAAGTGTCGCATCCTCTGCTTGGCTGCTTCTAGCCAGGAAGTTTCCCAAGGCCTACCCTCAGCCACCCCAGACTCAAGACTCATTATTCATATGAGCTGGCCAACCACTTAGAGGAAAGAAAGCACCCCACATCCCAAGGGCCACAGAGGCCCCATCCAGAAGAACAAGAGCAGCTGGGCCTGGCCTTGCCACTGCCAGCCTATTTGTTCCCAAGAAGTCGCCCCCCCCCACCAACATTCTGTACCCCACTTCACATCTCTTTTTCCTTTTAACTCTTGCCTGGTACTTCAGTGACAGTCTCCCCAACAGGCAAGAGCCAGTTGTTCTGCTGGTTTGGTTCAGCTCAGCCCAGCACTCCATGGATCCTACCCCAGATACCTTTCAGTGACTCAGCCTAGTGACCCTTAGGCCAACAGACACATGCTGCTGTCTACCTGGTGCTTCTCAGTGCCTCTAGGCCATCCACAGACCCAGCGGCTACACCCTGCATGATATGCCAGGTCCTTTAACCACCTCCACTCCCTAGGAGGCATCTGTGACTGGGACAAAAGCCAGGCCAAAGGTGAGGTTAAAAAGAAAACCATCTACTCACTTGATGAAGTATACAGCTCCTTCCGGGGTAGAATCCATCTCCCAACCCTTAGGCAAACCTGCAAGGAAGTGAAATCACAAGCTGAAGAGTCCTGGATACAGATACTTGACTTGCCTCAATCCAGAATCCTGGGGCCTGGAATGGCAGAAAAACTCCAGGGGAAGCCACAGTCCAAGTGGCCACTCCACCTTTCCCTCCATTATTTCCAGCATCTAAGTCTTCATCAAATGAGTACAAAGATGAAGGCAACAAAATGAATCACTGCTTGGTGCCCTTCCTCACTTATCCCACAAACCTCTTCTGAGCATCTGGGCCAGGTCCAGAGGCAGACCCTGAGACACATCAGGAAACCACAGACACTCATCCTCTATGGGTCCTCAGGGTCCTCTGAACCCCTCATCACAGAAGTCAAGGCTGGTGCTGAGAGCTTGTGATTCACCCAAGATTTACAGGTCCTTAGCACCCAGGGTTTAATAAGGATACAAGACTCTGAATCCCAGAAGGACCTCCAGACTGCTGCTTTGCCACAAGGCACTAAGGACCTGGGGAACAGGTCCCAGAAAACAAGAGACTGGCTTGTGAATTTCAATAGCATCTTTGAAAGAAAGTATCCAAGAGAAGCTCCAAGAGGACACTGGCAGAATCTCAGAGTGACAAGGGTTGAATCACTGAGGAAAATAACCTTGGCCAGGACTGTGGACCCAGTACTGCCACACCAGAGAGCCTGGTTAGGTCCTGACTTGCCTGATGTCTTAGGGTTTCTATTGCTGTAACGAAACACCATGACCAAAGCAACTCAGGAAAGAAAGGGTTTATTCAACTTACACTTCCAAACCACTGTTCATCACCAAAGGAAGTCAGGACAGGAATTCAAACAGGACAGGAACCTGGAGGCAGGAGCTGATGCAGAGGCCATACTGGCTTGCTCATCATAGCTTGCTCAGCCTGCTTTCTTATAGAATCCTAGACCACATGTCTAGGGATGACACGACCCACAATGGGCTGGACCCTCTGACGTCAACCACTAATTAAGAGAATGCCCTACAGGCTTGCCTACAGCCCAGTCTTATGGAGACGTTTCCTTAACTGAGGCTTCCTCCTCTCAGATGACTCTAGCTTGTGTCAAGTTGACAGAAAACTAGTCAGCATGCCTGCTCATTCCACCAAAATAAACACTCTAGCCAAGTCCCACTTTCTCAGCACAGAGATCCCCCAGCCCGTGGGAGAGAACTTTGAGAAAATCTACATCGCCAGGACTGGTGATCATTCCTCCTACAGGGAGCGGACGCCCCCAAGCCGATGTATTGAGAAATGAGAGATGATTCTCTTGGCACCCATTCCTTCCCTTTTGCTCAGTTGAAACACATGCCTTGGGCAGGCGGTCACAAGACACAGCCACCCTGTTAGTCTGAGTGTGCCATCGCCTTGCCACCTGCTTTGGGTTACACACTGCAGAGAAAAGAGCCTGAGTTTGGAAGAGTGGCTGGCCCAGTTTCGAGCCATCATTTTATCCATGTGTATTTGTGAAGAGCCTGTTCATCCATCGTTGCTGCTGTTTCAGTAGAACAAGGCAGCCAAGCTCAGCTCCTGATCCCCTAGAACCCTCACCCTCACCCTCACCCTCACCCTCACCCTACCTAACCTAAGAAATAGCGTCTCAGCAGCTGCCACTTAGTGGACTGTCCCTTCTCAGGTACGTGTGGCACCTCTACTAGTGGATCTAAGGTACCATATGAACTGGGTCTCAGACCAAGAAGGAAACTGAGGCCCAGATAGGTTAGTCAACTTGCTTAAGGTCACACAGGATGTGTCTGGGCTGGAATGTGAGTGTTGGTCTGCCACCTCCAGAGCCTACACTCTTGCCTCTGTGTGGCTCCATAAATGCTTCTTGTTCCCCTGTGTCCCCGTGCGAGGACGCTCCCATTCAGAAGGGTGTGGGTTGGCAGCCTCCCCGAGTAGAGGGATCCCCATTGGGTCAGAATCATAAATAATCCTGCCACTGTGATGTGCTGGGAAAGAGGCCAGTGTGGTTTCTGTCCTCTGCCTCTGCTAGCAACTTCCCTCCACACTGCCCTCTCTGCCTGGGCAACACCAAGAGCGCTTATGTTCCTGTCCAGGCGGAGTGCCCACTCAGGCAGCTGCCCTCCCGGCAAGCTTCAGGGGCATCTTAACTCCTTCCCAGCCTTGGATAACCAGTCAGTAGAAGCCAAAATGGAAAGAATTGCCTCCCCAGGCTCTTTAGAACCTTCCAAATCCTACCTAGGGCAACGCTGCTCTCAACAGGAGCAGGCCTTGCACCAGGACATCCAGTCAACAGAAGAAGCCAGCTGTAAAGTGGTGGCAGGGGTCTCATTTCACTTGAGATGGAGATGAGACAGTGGCAACCACAAATCCTTCCTGTGGTGCCAGCTTTCTTGCATGGAGGTTGCCTCTACCTTGAAAGGTTCATAATCCTCTCCCATCTACAGAGATGCAAAGACCAAGTTCCAGAAGAAGCAAGCCCCTGCCCATGACCACACTGGTGGCAAGGAGCGCCAACATTGGAACTAGGTCTCTGCATCTCTGAATGCGCATTTTGCCATGACCCCACTTCACTTATTAGCCAGGTGGCCTGGAGCCAAATACTTCCTCTCTGCTCTTCATTTTCCTCCCCTAAAATGCAAGGGTTGAACTCCACGGTCCCTGAAGCCTCTTTCAGCTCTGTACTGTGATTCCAGCCCAGATCTAAATGAAGCAGGCACTGGGCAAGTGAAACCCTTAACCCAGAGAGTCCAGTAGATCTGTGTCCTGTGAGGAACCCCAAGGCTGGTGTCTGGGCCTGGTACAGGCTGTAAAGGGCCAGAGACTGTCCCACAATGCTGTTCACATAGCTCTCCTTCCTGGCCTCTCATCCTAGAGAAAGGCCTTCCATTCCCTCCAGGCCTTCTGATTCCTAGGGTTCTTTACCCCTGTAACCCCAACAAGTCTTTCTCTGCCTGTTTCTTGTGTGTCACTGGCCTGTACACATCCCACGTCCCCCACTAGCCTAGGAAGTCTAAGAGAGCAAGAAGGAAACCCGTGTTAGCCTTGGCCTCTTCTTCCACAACTGAAGGAGTTGCACCAGCCACCAAGGGCTATTTGCATTTAAATTGATTAAAATTACTTCCAGGCCACTGTAGACTAACCACATTCCCCTTGCTTGCTAGCACACATGGCTCAGGGCAGCTGTATTAAGCAGCAGAGGTGGGAAACGGTCCAACCTTGCATGCAGCACAGGGTTGGGTTCTGCCCAGTCCAAGAGTGTCTGGATTCCGGCAACCTTCAGGTTGATCTGTCCTCTAAGGTCTGTCCTGATACTGATGGTAAAGAAGATCCCTTAGAGGTGTTCTGGACTATTCCCCAGGGACCATCCAGAGGCTGGGGTGAATCTACTCATAGCAAAGAAGTCAAAGCAGGTCTGGGGCCAAGGGTTTCCATGACCACCTCAAGCTCCTCATCAACTGTAAAGGCAGGGGCAGGTGACTCCTTACCTGGGCCGGTGGAGTGTCCACTCTGGATGGGTGAGTCTGTACCAGGGTGCACCCAGCTAGTTGACTTCTCCTCATCACTATGGAAGAAGCAATAAGGGTGGGTCAGGTTCCCAAACAGCTTCCTAGAGCAGAGCCCTCACCCACCTGAGATGGCCACGCCTACATTGCCATGCCGTCTTGTATTCATGCGTGTGCAAAGGCAACTCTGAAGTGTCAGAGGTAAGCAACATCTAATCCCTGGCCTTGAGGAATACACCATCCCAGCAGGAAAGCAGACACACACGGACAGCGTGCTATGAAGCAGCGATACACAGAATCCAGGCTGCAGACACAGTGCCACAGTGGACGGAATGCCCCTGCCCGCGGTGGAGCACGAAGAGGGGGCAGGGCCTCAGGTGGCTGAGAGGTGGTCACTGCGGGGGGTTTGGTGCTATTCATTTACAATCACAGCATTCCCTCCATGTAGGAATCTGACAGAAAGTTGGGGGGGGGAGGGTTTGCACACCTTTAACCCCAGCACTTGGAGGCAGAGGCAAACAGTCTCTGTGAGTTGGAGGCCAGCCTGGTCTACATATTGAGTTCCAGGTCAGCCAAGGTTTCATAGCATTTTTTAAATACTACCTCAAAAAAGAAGAAGAAAAAGAAGAAGGAGAAGGAGGAGAAGGAGAAGAAGAGGAGGAGGAGAGAAGGAGGAGGAAGAGGAGGAGGAGGAGGAGGAAGAGGAGGAGGAAGACAAAAAAGAAAAGAAAAAGAAAGAAAAAGAAAAAAGCTAAAAAAAAAAAAAGGTTGAGGACAGATCTGTGGTAGAGAGATGCTATATGCATGCACATGGCCCTCGGTTCCACCCCTAGTACCAAAAAAAGGAGGGGAAAAAAGACAGATTTTGAATCCAAGGTTCAGAGAACGTATGTAACTTACCCAGGTCACACCAAAAAGTGAGGACCTGTCCACCCCTCAACCCCAATCTGAGGACAAAAGAGCTCATCGCTTTTCTTCAACCCCACCATCCAACGGACACTAATGCTTCCAGATGTGTCCTAACAGGGAGGTGCTGCCTGCCAGTCTTGGCCATTTCAGGACGGACAGGGATGGGGCTGGCATTTCCAGATGGCCCGAGCTTTAGGGTGGGGCTTGAGACTCCACTCCACTCAGTGTCTCTAATAAGCGACATGCATAAGATCTACAGAATCTACCCGATTTTTACTGTAGCAAGACTTATAAGAAATTGTATGCGTGTAAAAACCAATGCTCTGATATATGTGCAGAACACCTTGAAAACTGCCACCAGATCAGAATATTGAACCCTGCCCCCCCCCACCCTTTGTGCCCCTTAGCACTTCCTGACTCCCCCCCCCCCCGCCCTGACTACCCTCCTAGCTCTTCCTATCTTGCCCCCTTCCAGCCACACCCATCTGCTTTGCATATTCATTATCGAGTTTCTCAGTTACACAGAAGGAACCGTATGAGCCAGACTCCTCTATCTTAACTTCCTTCCCCCTTCCATTCTTTCTTCCACACTGCAGGGTTAGTCATTCCTGACTAGCCCTTCCTGAATGGCAACGTGAAGGATTCACCATGGCCCATGGGATGGGACATACAGGTCGTTCTCGGCGTGGGCCAGTACAAACAGAGCCACTGCTCACATCCGTGGGCTGTGAGGGGGGGTGTGCCCTTTTGCTTTTTCTTTTGACTTTATTAATTTTTCTTTGAGGCTGGACACCTGCTGCACACAGAGACTTTCCAGCTGGCCCATCCCTCTGTCGAGCAGAGAAGAAACAAAGCCGCGGTTCTCGTGACCTCTGCACCCTGGAGCCACCGAGAGCTCTAAGAGATAGTCTCTAACAGTGGGCCTGGGTCCCGGTTTAGTGCCGGCTAGAAGCCAGAAAGGAAGGCCAGGAATGAAAAAGGCTTGAGGCAGCAGTGTCCTTAGCCTCTTATGCTGCCCTGACCCTCTCTCATCTCCCCCAGTTCCCCTCCGCCTCCACCTCACCCAGATGCCGGGGATAGCCCAGTAACAGGATGACGTTCTACCACAGGCTTCAGCTCCCTCTGCTTACCTCTTACTAACCTCTCTCTCCTTGTCAGCCAGGCCCAAAATAAGGCGGCTGGAGGTTGCCTGGCCTTAGCATTCATGGGGAAGCTCGGCCTGGGAGGGCTGGTGTCACTACAAATCCAGTCTCCAGGAAGAACTATTTCCTTCATCAGGGTTATCTGTGGGTGTCCAGTCTAGTTCTAGTGCCTTCCCACCAGCCTTGAGTCCCAGCCTGCCTCTCCTACCTACCTACTCCACCGCACTCTCTAGAGCCCTTAATTGAAAAAAAAAAATAGTCAAAACCGAAAAAAAAAATAGTCAAAACCATCAGGTTTCTGCATATCTGCCCTACCCTCGAGTGGGCAAGCGGACTCAGCTCCTTGGCTGTTCCTTCATTCTTGTCTCTACATTGGAGAGGGGGCAGCCATCTCTCCTCTGAAGTGAACACTCTGCCTGGGCTATCTGCCTACACTTCTGTCTCCTGTCTCTTATAGACCTTCATTCTACCTAGTGTCTGGGCTCAAATCGTGGACTGCATCTCCCCGTGGCATGTAGAACCTTCCTCTGCATTCCTGTCTGGGTCTCAGATGGGCACAATTCCCTGTCTCCCTCTCAGGGTCACCTCCCCTCCAACTTGTACTCTACATCCTTCCTACCTTCCCTCAAGCCAGCATCCCTTCCAGAAGCGAGCCTCTTCTGCTCCCTGTTTCTTGGCCTCCTGCTCACCAGTTCTGCATTATTCTAGTTTCTGTTCCCAGGCCCCTGAAGCCACTTTCCACTAAGGATACAGTCTCACATTCCTGAGTGTGGTTGCCATTTCCTAACCTTTGGCTTTTCTGCTGTGCTGACCACTGCTGGCCACCCCTTCCTGATTCCTTCTCAAGCTCCCCCGTCTTCTCTCCTCTCTAATCCTGGTGCTGCTTACCTCTGACCGCCTTGGTCTCATTCCCATCCTGGCCTATCTTTCTCTACTCTCTCCTTAAATACTGATGCTGCCCAGTGACCCTCCTGTCACCTCACTAAAATGGCAGGTAGTGTAGCCAGCTACTTTAAAACCTTGTAGATGACACACAGGGACCTCAAGTTCAACATTTCACCACTGAACTTATCCTCACCCCTAAGTCAGGCTTCTAGTCTTGATTCTCATCAAACTCGAGTGGGACGCTGTGGGGAGATGCCTCTTCCCTTTCTCCATTCAGCCCCACTCCTGATCCTCTCCCCAGAGACACCCCTGCTCTCCCACCCTTTCCTCTCCATTCTCCCCAGAGCTATCTCAGGCTTCCTGGTTTCACGGTGGCTTCTTAACTGTGTTCTATTCTGGAGCCCCTGCCCTGCCCCATCCCAACCCACCCCTCACAGCAGCTGGAGGGATCCTCCTGGATGCAGATCCTACAACAAGCCCTGGGGTAAAGTCTCCTATGGCTTTCTGTCTCTTGCCAGATAGAGTCCTCATCTAACATCTTGGGCCTTCCTCACGCTGCTCACCCCTGCTTTTCTGTCTTTTTTTTCCGCTGCAACCTACAAAGCTTCCACTTTCACTGTGATGCAAGGGGGTTCTAGGTACCTTTGCCTCAAGCCCACCCTACCTTCCTTACAAGACCTCTTGCTGCCCAAGGTCGCTATACTCTTCCCCTCCCCTTTAGCGTCTGTCCAGCTCTTAGCCTTTGGATAGCCTCTCTAGCCTCCCTTCCAGGTCTTAATTTTCTTCCTAGGTCCCATAGTCAGCATCACACAAGCAAAAGCCTCCCAGGATGCATTGTGTTGTTCTGCACCTTCTCCCACCACCTTAAAGGTAGCTTACCAGTTTTATTTTCATGTTGCAGGCTAGAGTGAACGCTCAGTGTCTAGACCAGGGAGTGAGAGGAAAGAACAGGAAGAGATGGGAAGCAAACTCAAAGCCATCAGGAGCTCTTGGGAATTCAGACTATCAAGCTGCCTCTGCTCCAAATAAGAATGGTGTTGAGTTGGGGGACCCCAGGAATCAGTCTCTTTTTTGTTTGTTTTTGGTTCGTTTTGCTTTATGTAACCTCGGCTGGCCTGGAAGTCAAAGATCCAACTGGCTCTGCCACCAGACTGCTGGGATTGAAGGTGTGCCACCATACTCAGCCCTGAATCGGCCTTTTAGGTAAACTCCTTGGACGATTTCTTATTTTAGTTCTGTATTTATTTTTGAGGCAGAGGTTCATTAGGTTGCTCAGCTTGCTCTCCAGGAACTCTCAGGTCAAGTGATCCCCCTGCCTCAGCCTCCCGAGTAGCTGGGAACACAGGCACACTCAACTACACTTAACCTTGATGGTTCTTAAGGGTTTTGAAGGCTCAACCCACTGAGGGAAGGGACTCTGATTTTAATCATGGAGAAGTTCTGGTATTTGGGATCCTGACCCCGGGCCAAGAACTTTGGTGATGTTACAGCTAAGACAATATAATTCAGCATCAATTATGATAAATAGTGGTGATAATAACCGAAGAAAGTGCCATACAAGCATGGAAACAGAAACCCCAAACCACGACCATGGATGGGGGGAGCCCCTGCAACAGAGAAAGTGGGCTTAGACTCAGGCTGCCATGATTGACAATCCGTCCCATCTCAGACAAATACTTTACATCTCTCCAGACCTTAGGTCTGTGGAGACAGCCCAGGGGCCGCTTCTAGCTTCTCCTCAGCTCTAATGTTTTCTGAGTGGCTATCTTGAGGAAGAGGAAGCTTGTCAAGTGTGGGAACTGTCCAAACTGCTGTGCTATATACGCTTGCTATATCATTGGGAGATTTCTTTCCTGGCAAAAGATGACTGTAAGAGAAGCCAGCCAAAAAGAGGACCAAACAGGGCCACTTTGCTATAATGAGATTATGCCACAGCCATTTGGTTTATGGATTTAATAGAACGGCGCTAATTTATCACTGAGAGCAGCAAAGCCTCCCCCTAAAGAATTCTTCAAGCCTAAGGCTTTCTTCTGCCTCCTGATCACAGACCCAGGAAGCAGCAGACAGGGGGAGGAGCTGCGGGAGTCCGCAGTGAGCAGGTGGGAGAGGCAGGGACTCCTAATATGCTGTCAGTTTGCCCAAGTCTGGAGGAAAGAGGTCGCCTGGCCTCATCTAATGTACGAGCTGGAAGAACTCCTTGCTGCAGGGTGCGGTGATCAGGAAAGAGGCTCAAGGCCACCTCGCCTGCCCTGCCTCTCCAGCTCAGGGAAGGAAGCCTGTGAGCCTTCCTGGACTTTGCCCCACTGAGGAAAAGGCGGGAGTCACATTCAAACAGGTATCTTGATAAACTTATTAGTCAGCCACCCCCTCCCTCCACCACTACCCCCAGCCTGACCCCCAGCCACGCCACCTTTCAAGTCAAACAACTTTAAAGAAAAAAGTGGAAACGGGGTGGGTTGGGAAGGGGTGGGGGCGGCGAGAAAGAGCCCTACATACTTGATGAAGAAGATTCTCCCGCCGCGGTCCACTCCGTAGGTCCATCGGCCTGGCAGGTCCAGCCAGTCGATCTCATCGGCCATCTCGGTGTCCCCGCAGCCCCTCTGGCTCTCCGCGCCCGCCCCCCGCGCCAGGCTGGCGCCCCCACTTTCTGCGCCTCCTAGAGGCGGCGATGGGGGAGGGGGTCCGGTGTGGTCCGGGCGCACCTCCGGGTTCCCCCGGCGGTGACTCCGGCCTCCCGCGAAAGGCGAGCTGGCCGACAGCCGGAGACGGGCGGGCACTTCACCCAGGAGGGGTTCGGTCCCAGACACCTCCTGCCCCCTCTGCGCCCCGGAGCTCCTCTTCGGACCGGCTCCTGAAGTTCAGTGCCGGGCAATTAGCGTGGTGAGTAATTAGGAGGCTCCTGCCGCCGCGGCTGCTAACGGGCAGCGCCGGCCTCCGTCCGCTCCCGCCAGCCGGCGCGGCGGGGAGAGGCTCCCCCGGAGCCCGCAGGTTGCGCCGAGGTGCGCCCCAGCTCGCTGCTCCGAGCCTGCTCTTGAACTGGAGGCGGGGCCTGGCTGCGCCGCCGAGGACACTTCCCAGCCCCGGGATGCGCCCGCAGCCCGGCGTGGCCAGGGAAGCAGGCGCCGAGGGCGAGCCTCGAGTCACGCACGGCGCAGAAAGGGGGAAGTGATAACAGCACTTCAGTTAGTGGGAGGTTAGTGCAGGAACAAAGGTCGAACGCGGGAAGGGTGGCGCGGCCGAGTGCAGCCAGGGATCTAGGAGGCCCTTAAGCCAAGTTGCCAACCTAACTAGTTCAGCTAGTCTTCACCTTTCCTCCCCGGCACCTTCTCCAAGAGGCCTGCCATGACTGCAGAGGTTTCTCAGGCTCCAATCGCCTTCAGGGCCTTCCAACTCATTCTTTCGAACATGCACCAGAAAAGAAAAAGGAAAGGAAAAGGAAAAAAAGAAAAGGAGAAAACAATGAAAGTAAAGGGATATGCATGTGTGAACGGATGCAGGTTTCCAGCATTTCACACTGAAAAAATAAAATAAAACGCTATGGGAACCCATAGTTCTTTTGCCTCCAGGGTAAAAGCCAGATTTCATGCTGCTTTCCAGCCTACTTCAAGACCTGTGCCAGAGTCTCCAATTTAGTGCCCACTATTCCAATCATATTCCAGACCCAAGGGATAACTAGTTAGATACTGGGAGAATTGTGTGTACTTAAACGATGAGGTGCGTGAAATGATGGGTAACAGGTGTCTGTAGAACGGACATTACGGTCTGAGAGACTTGATTCCCATTAGCTCCGGCTCATCCCTACAGTGGCACTTCTCCAGGAGACCATTGAGGACTCCACCCCAGGTTTATATGGCCATTCTCTGTATGTGCCATATAAATACGCTACAGTAGTACTCATCGCAGTGCAATGAAATGACTGGTTACTCACCTGTCTCCATGACCTGGCTGTGTATAGCTCAAGGGGGTGGGGTTATTCCATTTTAACTTTATAGCCACTGCACTTAGCTGGGACTAGTAGCTGGGTAGTGCTTGAACACTGCCTGGTACAGTCCTAGTTGGGGGGAACTAGTCTTGATTCCAATCACAATCCTGTACTTTCTGTACTTTTGAATGGAATTTCCACAGTAAACAAAACAATAAACAGAGGTAGGGTTGTCTGATGGAGATCTTTTTGGAAAATAAAACAGCCTGCGACTCTTCCAATCTGTGAGCTGCCTAACCCAGAAGAAGCACCAAATAGATAGTGAGCTTCAAAAATGCATCTGGGGCCATCTGTAGCCAATCCTCTTGTCTAAAATTGAGGAAACTGAGGAAAGGGCTGGACAAGGTCCCTTGGCGAGGTGGTGGCTAAGAAGGGCCCGCCCATTAGTGTCCCGGACTTGAGCTCTTTCCATTACATCATCTACCTCCAACAGGGGAAAGGAACTCTGCCAGACCTCACAGGCTGGCTCTAACTGCCAGGTCTATGTGGAGTCCATTTTCCAGGTGACTAAAGAAGCAGAAACCAGCAATATCCAACTCTTTTATCTCCTTAGATTCTATACGCTTGTAGCAGAAAAAGCTACATTTGGTGGTAAACTGGGCCACATCTAAGGAACAGAGTGTGGGTGTCCCTTAGTCCCTGAATTGGGGAGGGTGGGGGGTCGGGCAACAGACTTCTTCCGGGGCCTTGTGAAACACCTGTAAGACTCATCCTGTTGATAAAGCGCAGCCACCTGCCCAGCCTGTGATATCCAAAGATCTAAACGGCCAGGATTGCTGCCAAGATGCTTTAAGGGAAAATACCAGCAACCAGCACACTCCCCGTCTAACCTGAGCAACCAGTAAGGGCAGCTGCCTGGGCTGCACGTGGGGGGGAACATGCGGTGCTCCACTGCACTGTCTTCTCTAAGGAGAGCGCCCCAAGCTGGCCTCCTCAGAAGACTGTTGCCCCTCCCTTGTGTGTGTGTGTGTGTGTGTGTGTGTGTGTGAGAGAGAGAGAGAGAGAGAGAGAGAGACAGAGAGAGAGAGACAGAGAGAGAGAGACAGAGAGAGAGAGACAGAGAGATGGAGTGCAATGATCCTGTGCAGAGACCAAAGAGGAACTTAGGTGTCCTGCCGGATCATCACTTCTGCCTTATTCCCTTGGGACAGGATCTTTCACCAAACAGGTTCTCTCATCGAACCTGGGCTGATGGCCAGAAAACCGCGGTAATCCACCTCCTCCCATCCCAGCACTGCAGGACCGGTGTGCACCAGCCACACCAGGCTTTTACATGGCTGCTGGGAATTTGGACTTAGGTTGGGTCCGTACACTGCATAGGGAATGTACTTACCTACTGAGCCATTTCCCCATTCCCAGATAGAGTCTTGTTTAGTTAGATAAGTTAGTCTTAGGTAAGAAAAAGCCAATGGTTAATATTTTAATTTTTTTTCTTTTTCTACTTGTCTGAAATGAAAACTCGGGTCTGAAAGTCTTTTTCTAATTATTATATATTGTCAGTAATGTTTATTCTGCAGTGCTGAGGAATGGAGCCCAGGTCCTATTGTGATTCTGTAAGTGTTCTACCTCTGAGCCACATCCGAAGCCGGCATTCTAGTTATTTATCAATTATGGCAAATATTGAAATATGAGGAACCAAAACATCTCTTGATTCAACAATTACCCGGAAGAGGGAGGGATGGTTGATATGTTAAGAAGAAAACCTTAGCTGGGCGGTGGTGGCGCACGCCTTTAATCCCAGCCCTTGGGAGGCAGAGGCAGGTGGATTTCTGAGTTCGAGGCCAGCCTGGTCTACAGAGTGAGTTCCAGGACAGCCAGGGCTATACAGAGAAACCCTGTCTTGAAAAACAAAAAAACAAAAAAAAAAAACAAAAAAAAAGGAGGCAGAGTCTGACTGATTGCTGAGTTTGAGGCTAGCCTGGTCTATCTATATAGCAAGTCCCTGGCCAACCAGAGGTACATAGTGAGGCTTTGCCTCAAAACAAAACAAGGCTCAGTAGTATAGGCACTTGCTGTTAGCATGCAACCTGAGTTCCTTCTCCAAGACATGGAGAACCAGCTCCTACAAATTGTCCTCTGACCTTCACATGGGGCTATGGTAGACACACATTGATACACCTACAAACTCACACACAGATGTGCACACACACATGTGCACACAGGCACGTACACTTAAACTAAAGAACTCTGTGAGTTTCCTTTTGAGCCCTGTCCTTCTGCCATGCTTATTCCTGTGTGTTGGTCAGTCTGTCCACAGTACCTCAGCTCCTTGCAGAGGGAAAGGGTTGTGCACAGATCTGGCCAATTTGCTTCCCTTTCCCCATCATAATAAATACTAGGTTAAAAAAGGACTTCTGCATCAGACCACAGCAATGAGACTCTGTATGTAAGGATCCCAGAGTCCCACGAAGACGTAGGCAGGGGGCCATATTGGTGCTTCTGAGACAGTCAGGGGACAACCAGCTAGAAAGTGAACCAACAATGAGACGTGGAGCTGGGGTTGGAGAAAGCCTAGTTTTCGTGGTCCCTATTTCCCCAGATCCCAGCTGACCAGAAGACATTACCCTTGGAATCTCCAGATGGCTGCCGTTCCCCATGCTTACTGGTTTCAGCCAGTTTTAGTTGAGTTTTTGTCCCTAACAACTGAAAAAGTCACAGACAATACAAAGTTCAAACAAACAAACAAACCCCAGCTGTTTCTTATGTGTGGTGAGAAAGCACATATTTCCTATGATTTGTGGATAGGCCCTCTTTCAAGAAAGCTACAATGTTAGATCAGGAGTCTGAGTGATCAAATTGTCTAAAGTTCATGTGGTTCCCATGGAAGACCCTGAAGGACTCAGAGGAAGCACCCTAGAGCTGTGACAGTTCCGTGAGAGTTGACACCTCGGATCTATCATGTAAACACATGGCCAGATTCACCTACCCTCAGAAAGATCGTAAGACATTGCCCAGCTCTATAAAAGAATGGCCACCTCAGAGGATTTTACTGAGTCCTTGTTAATGTTTATAACAGTCATGCTCACCTCAAGCAAGGTAGCCTGCTCAGTCTTACAGGAAGTGGAGGGCCAAAGACAGGAAGGATACTTCTGCCAGCCTTAGAGATGCAGTTTCATAAATATGCAGAGGCCAGGCAGACTAGCTGCTTAAATAAAAGTGTGCTTCCTTAAGGGCTTGAAAGAGAAGGCTGGGGGGCGGGGGTTGACTTAGCGGTTAAGAGTGCTTGCAGCTTGAGGCCAGCCTGGTCTACAGAGTGAGTTCCAGGACAGCCAGGGCTATACAGAGAAACCCTGTCTCAAAAAACAAAACAAAACAAAAAAAAAGAGTGCTTGCTGCTCAATTATGCGGATGTAAGTTCAAATCCCAGGACTCATGTAATAACATTTGTGGACACAGTTATCTATTTTTTAGGTTTTTTAAAAAAGATGTGTACATATACACATACATATATATGTACATATTCTGGTATTGTTTTGCTATCACATCCAGAAGACACAGATTCTGAGGTTTCCCTGCAGCCTGGTTTGTTTCACAGATTATTTACTGAGTCCTTCTGCAGGTCAAGTGCTGTCATCTATCAGGAGAGTCAGGAGTGAAACAAAATGTTTCTTCTCTCGTAACATTCACATTCGGTGAATACATAGTCTCAGAGGAAGGTAGGCCTATGGACAGAGAGAACAGGCGAGCAGCCACTGTTGCTGTGTCTGCTGTCTGTGTTTTATTTAGGGTTCTCGGGGTAGGACATACTAAGAAAGGAAGGAGAGCAAGCCCTGGGGAATCGGGCTCCAGGCAGAGGAAACAGCAAGTGGAAAGGGCATCCTGGCCATGTTTGATGAACAGTGAGGAGGCAGTGTGACTGGCAAAAGATAAACCAGGGGAAGGGTAGGAGATGAGGACAGAGGATTACCGGGAGGCATGCTCATACAAGGCTGTGGTTTTGCACTTCGGTTCTAAATGGAATGGAAGGAAGGAGTGTAGGAGTGGTATCATAGAGACAGTCATGATGATGTGTTTGTTTGTTTGTTTGTTTGTTTGTTTGAGACAGGGCTTCTCTGTGTAACCCTGGCTGTCCTAGAACTCACTCTGTAGACAAGACTGCCCTTGAACTCATAGAGATCTCCCTGCCTCTGCTTCTGTGTGATGGAATACAAGACACGCACTACCTCAGCCTGTATGTTCTTAGGGACTCACACTAGCTGCTGTTTGGAATAGGCTATTGCAATATTGCAAGCGTGACATGAGGATGGCTTAGTTCAGCTGCCAGGGGTGGTGGAAGCAGTAAGAAGTGGTCAGACCCTGGGAGTCTTGGGGATGTAGAAGAGGCAGAATTGACTGATACACTGTAATTAGGGGCTATGAGCAGAAGAGTCAGGGTAGCTTCAAGGTTCTTGCCCTGAGTCACTAGGAGGAGTTACCACTAATGAAGACGGAGGTGGGCCACGAGGACTGCAGGTATATCTGGGAGAAGAAGAAGAGCACCTCAATACTGAACATGTAACAGAAGCCTTCAAGGTATCCAAAGAGAGAGGCAGTGGATACTGGAAACTGGAGTTCCTTGGAAACAGAGAGAAGCAATAATTGAACTGGCAGAGAATGGAATATATGAAAACAAAAGGGGTGTGTGTGACCACGAAGTGGATGACCAGGGACACAGAGAAACTAGAGAGCAAGGGATGAACCAGGCTTGTCAGCATTTAGGTAACAAGTTAATGAGAAAGAAACTGTAAGAAAGAATACCAAAAACAGAAGTACAAGACAGGAAAGTGCATTCAGCATAAACCTAAACCTAAACCTAACCTTAACCCTAACCATAACCATAACCATAACCATAACCCTAACAACTAACCCTTAACCCTAACACTAACACTAACACTAACCTTAACCCTAATGCTAACAACTAAACCCTAACACTAACCCTAACCGAAAACATAGTCCTAACATAACCCTAACACTAACCCTAACACTGAGCCTAAACCTAAAACAAACCCTGCAGCCTAACACTAACCCTAACACAAACCCTAACCCTAAACCTAACCATAGCCCTAACCTAACACTAAGTCTAACCATAACCGTAACCCTAACCATAACCCTAACCAAACCCTAACCCTAAACAAACCCTAAAACTGCACCCTAACCCTAACCCTAACCCTGCAGTCTAACCCTAACCATAACCATAACCTAACCCTAACCCTAAACCTAAACCTAACCCAAACCCTAACCATAGCCCTAACCTAACCCTAACCATAACCCTAACCTTAACCCTAACCATAACCAAACCCTAACCCTAAACCTAACCTAACCATAACCCTAACCTAACCATAGCCATAACCCTAATATTCACATCACTCAGGAGCAGTGGAGAGCCTGGCAGACATGGGTAGAGAGACAGAGAAAGAGAAGAAAAAGCATCAGTGTGTAAATCTGGGGACAGTGAATGTCTATAATGCTGGGGAGACTGAGACAGGAGGATTGCAGAGAGTTCAAGGCTAGACTGGCATGCATAGGAAGACTCCATCTCAAAAAAAAAGAAAAAAGAAAAAAGAAAGAAAGAAAAAGACCAATATGACGGCATATACCTTTCATCCAAGATCCAATTACACAGGAGCAGAGGCAGGAGGATCTCTGTGAGTTTGAAGCTAGCCTAGTCCATATAGTAAATTGCAGGACTACGTAGTTCTTGACTCAAGAAAAAGAGAGTGGGTGAAGGTGAGGCGGTTTTTGGAGGGCAGATCAGATGGGTCAGCAGGCAGTGCCCTTGCTGCCTGGCCTGACAACCTGAGTCTGATCCCTGAGGATTACAGAGAGGATCCACATGGAGGAAGGAGAGAACTGAGTGCCATCAGTTGCCCTCTGGTCTCAGAATTCCTGCCTGCACTGTAGCAAGCAAGTAAACACATTCATACACACACACAATAAATATGTAAATAAATAAATAGATAAATAGGAGGTGGAGATTTTTTTAAAGCCATAAAAAAAAAAAAAAGATTGTGTGCATGGCACCTATACTCTAGAAAGACTGAGGTTAGGGTGGGTTCTGCCTGAGCAGGAAGCAACTTGTACTCCTGCGCTGGTGTGAGGGTGGAGAGGCAGCTCAGGTTATTGTTAAGTGAGTCTGAGAATGAGCCTGGGAAGATGATGGCTTTGGCTAATGAGCCCTTGCTCACCGGAGAGGCGCGCGCCCAGAATCTGCTGCCTTCAGCTCCCTTCTCAAAGCCTCAGCTCTGGCTCCTTCTGGGAATGCTGCCAGCCCAAGAGAGATGGCTGATTTTTTTTTTCCTGCCAGAACATTGTCCTGGAGCAGGAAGCTGTCACTGGTGGCCCCAGAAGGGAAGAGGAGGACTGACATGGTGGAGGCAGGAGATGAAGCCGGGTGAACTCACAGCCAGTCACCCTGCTGGCTGGCTGGGTCTCTCCTTGGGTCTTCAGATTAGGTTCTTTTCCACCCATTTCAATGTCTGTCCTGCTGTCCTGAAGTTTTGGACTCCTCCTCCTTCCTCTTCCTTTTCCTTTTCCTCTTCTTCTTTCTTCTCCTTCTCTTCTTCTTCCTCCTCTTCTTCCTCCTCCTCCTCCTCCTCTTTTTTTTCTTCTTCTAGAAAATAGCATCTGTTGGTCGTGGCCGTTTCCTGGAACTAACACAAGCACATTGGTTCAGCTTAGTTCAGGTCAGTTGGCTCAGAGGGCACCTGGCTATGTAGAACCCATTCTGTGTTAGCCAGCCATCTTCTTCCCCTCCCGTCAGCCGTCTTCTTCCCCTCCTGTCTCTGTCGTCACCATCCCTTGGCCACTCCACTGAGTTCAGCCAGGCCTTGGCTCTCTTCTAGGCTTTTTCCTCTTCTCCTGTCTCCTCTGTTAGTGATTTTCAGAACTGATCTGAAAAACTTATCCACCACTTAACTGATCTCCACTCTTTGACACACATCTCTGCTCCAGCCAGCTACTTGCACCTAAGGCCTAGTACCTAGTACCTAGTACTTTCTTAGCCCTCAGCTCCAATCTAACCAGGAAACTGAACCTGGACATCCTCCTTCCGACCCCAGTGTGGATCCTCTAACACCCATACTCCTTCCCACATCTTGTCTCTCTGTGGAGCCTCAGTCTCCTGGATTTGCTCCTAAGCTTTCACCCAAGGCTGTTTCGTCCCCTGCCTCTTTCAGCAAATGGTCAGCTGGTCACTGCATCCCCTCAAAGGCCGATGGATATCCCTGTCCTCAGCTGTATCCACACTTGAGCACTCTACTCTGGATTAATCTACGGACTTTTCTGCTCCTGTGCCCAGAAAACTATCACGCCAAGCCACGGGAGGAATTAGACAAATTGATGCTCTGTTGAATTTGCACTCTGGAGTCTTCCACATGCTTCCGACTCAGTCACTCTCAGCAGCCGCCTGAACCCCTACCCCCACGCCAGGAAAATGAAGACAATCAGGAAGGAGCCATCTAGCCAGCTCTGCCTAGCTCCAGCCCCACCCCCACCCGCAGTCAGTCCTATCTATCTCTGCCCACCTGTGTTGGCCCTCCCAGTCACAGCTAAATGTTGTATGTGTTCCAATCTGACAAGCTCCTCAGAAGGAAACCCTACACCATCACTAGTCGCCTCTCCTCTGCATTCTCATCCCTACTTCCCTTTACTTACCGCTTTTCCTCAAGCCTGTAGCCAAAATCAAGATCTCTGCTATTAAAAAAAAAATACAGCAAAACCCAAGCCCACTCCACCCTACAGCTGCCAACTCAACCAGCCTCTGGGTTTCACTTCCATTCCTCCCAGGAGTGGTTCGGGCACTTGAGGTGCCTTATTCTTTGTCCCCAGTTACTCGTAGTTGAGGTTACTCCATGTTGCTTTTCTGTTCTCATCTGAGGGACATCTCTGATGCAGGTGATTAGCTCTGCCCTCTGGCCTCTGTGCACTCCATGTCTCCACTTCCGCCCCAGCCATCCTGACTCCTGCTGTTCCTTGATTTCCTGTGTGTTGTGGCCATTTATCTCCCAACCCTTGTTCTCCTTCCAAATCTAATCCAGGAGTGTGTCCTTTCAGTCAACTTGCCTGCCATCCTCCCATTTGCCATTGTTACAGCCTTCGCCAGTGCCCGTCCCCTCACTATATTAAACTGAACCCCAAGCTGGTCTCAAACTCAGGATCCTCCTGCCTCAGTCTCCAAAGGACTGGGAACATAGGCGTGTGCTGCCATGACCAGCCCAGCTATTCCTTTTTAATCCTCTGGGTAGCTGTTTCTACTTAACATCCTAAGGCTGGGGTGTCTCTCTACTCAGCTGACATGGTCTTCCTAGGCATTGTTGTGAACACCAGAAAGGCACTTCTGGCTTCCACACTTCTATCTGAATCCAATCTCTCCCTTGGACTTTGCACACGAAGAGTCCATGTCCATGGGATACTTGATAGCATCTCAAACTTCATGTGACCAAAAAAGATTTTCAAAAACACCTTGAGTTTCACCTTCAAATCTGTTCATCCTCAGCCTTCCCTATGTCTGTGTAAGGCTCTCTCCATTGCTGTGCCCCAAAACCTAACATAGAGTGACCAACTGTTCCAGTTTGTTTTGAATAGTGCTGGGTTTAGCCTTGAAAATCTGCACCACGAGGTGTCTCAATCTCAGGCCATGAGGATGGTCGCTCTTCCTGTGCAGGATTTTGAGTTCCTTTCTGCTTGGTTGGTTTTGTTTCAGGAAGGGCCTGTAGTCTTAGGTTGTTTGGAATTCCTTTTTTCACTAAAGATGACTTTTTAACATTTATCGAGTATGCACACACTTGGAGGTCAAAGGATGACCTATGGGGGTCAACTCTCTCCTTCTACCACGTGGGTCCTGTTGATCAAATTCAGGTTGTCAGACTTGGCAGCAAGCACCTTCACTTGCTAAGCCACCTTGTAAACCCAGTCTTGAACTTCTGACCCTCCTTCCTTTATTTCCTGAGTGCTGGGATTATAGGCATGCACCACCATGACCAGTTTATGTGGTGCTGGGATTCTAAAGTGAGCTAGGCCCCCCGTTCCCAGACTCCTTTCTGTCCTCCAATCAGCCCTCTTTCCACTTCCTCTACTACCTGGTCCAGACCCTCCCAAGTCCCACCCACACCATCCTAACTATCTCTTCTTCCGGTCCCCACTGTACTTTTTTAAAGAACGCTCTTGTTATTTTTTTTTTTAAAAACTCTACCACTTACGTAAGTTCCTTGAGAGCAGAAACCTTGCTCAAATCTGTGTTTCTTGCACTTGTCCGTGTGTTTCTCACACACTAGAAGTGCTCAGTAAATATTTATTGAGTAAATGAATATGAAGCATATGGAACCTGTCGTTGTACTCAGAAAACGACAGAAAAGGAACCAGTCAGTGGGAGTCAACCAAGCTCAGTGCTAGGCATTGGGCTCGCCTTGGTAACTACGGCGGTAGAGCTCTTTGTCTGTTGTTTGTTTTGGAGTGTATGATCTAGAGAGAAATAGATGCACAAATCTACTTCTGTTTTTAAGGGCTCCCTACAGAGACCAAGCTAGCCTTGTCCTCACAGAGATCCAACTGCCTCTGCCTCCAAGTGCTCAGACTAAAGAGACGCGCTACTGTGTGCAGCCTGTAAATCAACCTTTTAAACTAAATATGGGTTGTGGCTACAAGTCTGCTGGGTACGAAACGTCGTGTTCTTTCTCTTAACTCAGTAGGACCTGCTGTAAGTCCCTCTCCCAGAAAGCATCATATTCTATGTGAACTATCACTGAGTCTCTCACTCTAATCCCTAGAGGCATAGAGTGCTCCAGGAAGACTCCCCTAGTCTCTCCCACCTGCTCCTGGCTCCTGCTTCCAGTCAAGCTTGGACCTCAGGAAAAGGACAGATAAGAGAGGTTGGTGTGTGTGTCAGGGATCCTTCTCAATCCCCCATGCTATTTGTAGCTCAAGAGAAAACTTCAGCTCTGGTCTAAGAGTTCTACCCTTCCTCTCTTCAACCCTTCCACTCTTTCTTCCCCAGAGACTAACTCACAAACTCTCCCTCAGGTGGCCCAGCTCAATCCTTCCAGAACTGTTCAGTTGCCCATATAAACAAGAATCCTTACATCTACCCCCTACCAATGACTCCTTGTCAGAATTCCTCCTCAACAGTGCTATGCATGGCCCTCCTTGTCACCAGGCATGAGAAGTCCTTTGTGCCTTCTCCTTTCTGTAGTCGGCCGCTGAATCCTGGCAACAACTGTATCTGGGACCATGTCTTGCCTAGCGTCTCATCCTGTAACCTCATCAGTCTCTTCCTACACTCACACTTAGAACACTTCATTTTCTCTTTTTGTTCTAGTTGTTTCTCAGTTCAGTCATCCCTTCTCTCAAATGACAGAAGCATTCCAGAAGAGTCATTCTGACCATGTCATTTGCCTGGTGGCTTGTCACTTTACAGATGCTGACACAGACCCAATTTGTTAACTCAACATCCAAAGTACCATATCGTACTGGGCTCAAGCCTTCATGGCAAAACTTAGCTTCTCCTCTGCTTCCATATTTTTCTATTTGAAATGTCCTTTGCTGGTCAACTTTTAACTGCCCGTTGCCCCCAATAGTCAATCTGATCAACCACATTTATCATTTATTTTCCAGAGTCCAAAAAGCATTCCATCTAATCCAAAAAGAGGGAATAAGAGGGAATAAGAGGGAATAAGCATTCACTAGAGAAGGGGAGGGGTGGGGAGTCAACGACATGAACACGGACCCTGGACCCAAACTGGATTTAACCTTAGTGCTCTGCTATCTTCTAGTTATGTAATACGAATAGATTGAATAGGTTATCAGGCTTCAAATGTCTCATCTCTAAGCTTGGAGATATATCTTTTTTTTCTTGTTTTTTTTTAAAGGATTTATTTATTTATTTCATGTATGTGAGTACACTGTTGCTGTCTTCAGACACACCAGAAGAGGGCACCGGATGCCTATTACAGATGGTTGTGAGCCACCATGTAGTTGCTGGGATTTGAACTCAGGACCTCTGGAAGAGCAGTCAGTGCTCTTAACCACTGAGCCATCTCTCCAGCCCCCGATATACATATGTGTGTGTGTGTCTCTAAATTATGCAAATCCAATTACTCTAAATTATTTAAAGTTTATAGATGGCCTCTTTTTTTTCTTCAACTTTTCTTTTTATGTTATGTATGTGTGTGTGTGTGTATATCACACAATAAGCATGGTATATGATATCAGTGTTTGATATCATAGACCAAATACAGGACTAAAAACTTCTCATGTAGTTTGAGGCCAGCTTGTCTACAGAGTGAATTTTAGGATATCCAGGACTACAGGACTATACAGAGAAACCCTGTCTAAAAACAAAACAAAAAAACAAACAAAAAACAAAAAAAAAACTTTTCACAACTATCTAACTTAATTATTCCAATTACTCTAAATTATGCAAATTCCAATTACTCTAAATTATTCAAAGTTTATAGATGGCCTCTTTTTTTTCTTCAACTTTTCTTTTTATGTTATGTATGAGTATCTGCTTGTACACCTGCGTGCCAGAAGAGGACCCAAGATCTCATTATAGATGGTTGTGAGCCACCACATAGTTGCTGGGAATTGAACTCAGGACCTCTGGAAGAACAACCAGTGCTTTTAACCACTGAGCCATCTCTCTGGCCCTATAGATGGCTTCTTACGACTATAGTACTTTACTCACAGCTCACAGCTGGTGGCCATGGGAAGCTGAGGCTCAAGCCTATTCCCCCCCACCCCCCGAACCACTGTCAAGTTCTTTTAATACTAAAAGAGCCATTGGAAGGAAACCAGAGAAAACCATCTCTCCAACTGACTCTTCGGTTAAGTTCCATGAAGCCTGGAGAGAAATACAGAATCAGGAAACAGTAATAATAGGGTATCTAGCTTGGCAGTGCACACCTGGAATGCCAACACTTGGGAAGGGGAGGCAGAAGGACTAGAAGTTCAAAGCCAGCCTCACCTACATATGGAGCTCCAGGAGTAGACTGTGCTTCTGATGTGTTGTCTCAAAAATAAAAAACAGGCATTCACACAAACACACACCACACACAGACATTCACCTAAATCCACACACATAAACACAGACATTTCATACACTCAGAGGGCATTCACATACACAAACACACACGTTCAAACATACACACACCATACACAGCCTTTCACACACATTCACACACAAAAATACAAATATTCATACACTCACACACCACACGGATATTCATGCACATACACACACAGATACACCACACAAACGTACAAAGATACATACATACACCCTCACACATACAAAGATTTTCAGTAAAAAAGAAGGCTGATCCTAATAAATTCAGTCTAAGAACAGCTCCTTGCCTCTCTCCCTGGTTCCCATGGACACTGTGTGAGCACCTGCTTCTCACGCCTGTCCCCACCCACCACAACTGCCTTGCCATAACTAATTGCGCCCTCAAATTGTGAACCAAAATAAAGTTTTCCTTCCTTAAAGAAAAAAAATCTGGATGCTGGAGAGATAGCTCAGAGGTTGAGAGCACTGACTACTCTTCCAGAGGTCCTGAGTTCAATTGCCAGTAACCACATGGTGGCTCACAACCATCTGTAATAAGATCTGGCGCCCTCTTCTGGCAGGCAGGCATATATGCAGGGAGAACACTGTACATAATAATCTTTAAAAAAAAATCCATCTACAAAAAATACTGGATATAGTCACTATGTGATAAATAAAGATTCTTTTCTATTTGTTAAAAAAAAGATCTAGAAATAAATAAACAGGCTGGAAAGATGACTCAGCTAATTCAGGACCTGCAATCAGTTTCCAGCACCTACATTGCCACTCATAACCACCTGTAAACCCAGCTCTGTGAGATCTGGCAGCCTCTTCCTGCCTCCGTAAGTACCTGCTCAGGCAAATACATGCATACCCACAAATAAAAATAAAATAAAGATTAATCTTTTCTTAAAAGGACTTATCCATTTATTTTATGTGAGTACACTGTTACTCTCTTCGGACACACCAGAAGGGGGCATCAGATTTCATTACAGATGGTTGTGAGCCACCATGTGGTTGCTGGGAATTGAACTCAGGACCTCTGAAAGAGCAGACAGTGCTCTTAACCTCTGAGCCATTTCTCTAGCCCAGTATTAATCTTATTTATTTATTTATTTTTATTTTTATTTTTTATTTTATTATTATTATTATTATTATTATTATTATTATTATTATTATTTGTGTGTGTTTTTTTTGAGACAGGGTTCCTCTGTATAGTCCTGGCTGTCCTGGAACTCCCTCTGTAGACCAGGCTGGCCTCAAACTCAGAAATCCGCCTGCCTCTGTCTCCCAAGTGCTGGGATTAAAGGCATGCGCCACCACTGCCCGGCTAATCTTTTTAAAAAGAACTTGTTTTGGTATAGTTTTTGAAATAGGGTCTCACTCTTTGAAACAGAGTCTCATACACACTATAATATACATAGCCCTGGAACTAGCCTAGAGTGCCTGAGAGCTTTGCTTCTACCAGTCAGTGCTGGAGTTAGCAGTGCCTACACAATGCCTAGCTTAAAATAGGCAGTTCCCTTTTGTCTGTTCAATTGTTTTGGGCTTGTGAAAACTGTGAATAACTTTATTTAACATCCTCATATATGAAAGACATAGAGCTAGACTTTATGGAACACGGCATGTGGTTTAGCACAGGGTTTGTAAGCGTAGCTAAGATTTTGTCTGATTATGTAAGATACATAAAAGTTACTTTGGTACTAAAACTAACATCACTGTATTGTAAGTTCATAATTTTTCTATACACACGTAAGTAAGACAGTGTGTCAGATGGCATAATATTACTTAATGGTTTACTGTGACTGCTGCAACAATCAAAAATGTCATCGGCTTTCTCAAACATGCCTTGGAGACAAAATCAGGAAGATAAACAAATACATTTGCATGCACCCATAAAAAGCCCCCAGATCAAATAAAGAAAAATAAAGTTGTATGTGTGTGCATAGAAACCATTCAGCTCAAATTATAATTGCTATTTGGATATCTCTCTTTCAATTATCTTTTTTATGGTTGAGACACTCTGTCGAACAGCCCAAGATAGCCTCACACTCATTTCGTAGTCAAGGATAGTCTTGAGGTCTGATCCTCCTGCCTCCGCCTCCTGATTCTGTGGTTACAGGCCTTAGCCACCACACCTAGATTTTTCAGTGCTGGGAATTGAACCTGGGGCTTTGTGCCATCTAGGCAAAAGCTGTCTACCAGCCGTGCCACACCCTCACTTCAACTGTTGACACAACCAGAACACAGAAAGTCGAAAGGTACATGGAGCGGCACCATCAGCCATCCTGACCTAACTGAGGAGAATGTATCACTTAGCAACAGTGGGCTGTATATCATTGTCAAATCTATTGGGGTTGTTCCATAGGAAAAATATATGCAAGAGATAAAATGTGTGCAATAAACTTAAAAGAATGAAAACAAGACGTAGACTGTCCACTGTCCACTGCCCACAGAAATATTACGTTAGAAGTCAGTGAGTGACTGTGTTGCTTGGCTACAGATTGACTGGTGAGAGCAATTCACCAGATTCAATCACCACGACCACTTAAAAAAGGAGAGAAGGAAAGAAAGAAAGAAAGAAAGAAAGAAAGAAAGAAAGGAAGGAAGGAAGGAAGGAAGGAAGGAAGGAAGGAAGGAAGGAAGAGTGAGCCGTGCGGTGGGGGTTTCTCTGTGTAGCCCTGGCTGTCCTGGAACTCACTCTGTAGACCAGGCTGGCCTCAAATTCAGAAATCCGCCTGCCTCTGCCTCCCAAGTGCTGGGATTAAAGGCGTGCGCCACCACCACTCGGCGACCATGACAACTCTTATAAAAGAAAACATTTAATTGGGACTGGCTTACAGTCCAGAGGTTCAATCCTTTACCATCATGGCTGGAAGCATGGCGACATGCAGGCAGACATGGTGCTAGAGGAGATGGAGACTTCTACATCTTGATCCGAAGGCAGCCAGAAGGAGGTTATGTGTGGACCACACTAGGGATAGCTTGAGCCTATATGACCCTGAAGCCTGCCTCTAGGATGACACACTTCCTCCAACAGGGCCACAGCTCTTTATAGTGCTACTGCCTGTAGCCAAGGATTCAAACATGAGTCTATGGGGCTGTTCCTACTCAAACCACCAGGCCTGGTGTGGTGACACATCCTGTAATCTCTGTACTTGTCAGGTGGGAGGGACTGTGAGGGTCAAGTTCGAGGTCATGTTTGACTACATAGCGAGTGGAGACTAACTTGGGCTCCATGAACTCTGTCTCAAAACCTAAAAAGCATTAGAGGCTGAAGAGATGGGTGGGCAGTTAAGTACACTGGCTCCTTTTCCAGAGGACCCAGGTTCAATTCTCAGCAACCCCATGGCAGCTAACAACCATTTTCAGGGGACCTGATGCCCTCTTCTGGTCTCTTTGGGCACTGTACACACATGGTGCAGACAAACATGCAAGCAAAAATAAATTAATGTAGAGTACCCATGGCCACCTTCAAGTGTGTTAAGCCAGTGTGTTTGGCTTAAAGTTCAACCGGGTTGTGGACCAGACTGTGAAGGAGGACCATGGAAAGACTATTCTTGCCTCTAAAGGATGGTAAAGGGATTGCTGGTGTCCAGACTGCATGGAAGCTGAGCTGGTCACTGGAGAAGCCTGAAGCATGTTACTAAAGAATGTGTGTTCATCTACTGCCAAGTGCAAGACCAACCTTATTGGAAAGACCCAAATAAATGATTATGTTAAAAATCAGTGTACATCTAAACAATAAAGAATTAAAATACAACAAATGAATGAACTATAAAATGTTTTAAAATAAAAACCCAAAGCAGACTAACGGCTGTCCAAAGCTGGAGGTTGGAGCCAGGGTTAGACATGAAAGAGCAAGAGGGAAATTTTGACTGTGGTAGTGTTTACACAGCTACTGTTACAACTCAACTTGGCATGAGGGCTGTTTGGTTGTACAGGAGGCACTGGTAAAGACCATGAACTCTCTGGGCATACAGATGACTTCATCAGGAAACCTTTAGAGGAAAAATGAAACCTGACCAAGAGAGGCAAACCTTCCCAGGGGCCCTGAGGCTATCTGTGCTGAGTGGGAGGGTAGGAAGGGACACTGGCTTGACTAACGCCTCAACCACCTGGGCCAACATGGAAAATGAATTGCCCAGGAGTGCACAGCTGCCTCAGCCCTAGATTCCCCAACAGAACTTGCCTCTAAAAAAAGCATCAGACAATGTTGGGTACACCCCTCCCCACCCCCATACCCCCACCCATCTCCTACCAACCCCACACCTCCACACCCCCACTACCCTCCCTACCCCTCACCAACTGAGAGGTCACTCTTGGAAAATTATCTTGGAGAAAGCACTCTACTTAAAGGTGAATGTCTCCCCGCTACACACACACACACACACACACACACAGATCGACACACACCTATACCCAACCGCACACCATCACCACCCTGTCCCCCCCCCAAAAAAAAATGCAATCAGAAGTACAAGAAAAGAGAGAAAAAGAAATCTTTTTATGCAAATTCCCAGACAAAGGAAAGTGCCCATCCTCTTTCTGAAGTCAAATCAAGCAGAACAACAGAGACGCATGGGGTAATACTGCAGGAAGTTGCCTGGGTCACTGCAAGTACAGGGAAATCATATGCAAACACACGGAGGACTGACTCAGGGACACAGAATGGAAGGACATAGAACAGCATCGCATCTAGATTTGACTTTGGCTCATTTGGGGCCAATACTAACCCACCAAAGAACAGCCTAAGTCTGCTTGACCTTGGCTGTACAGTTGCCACGGGGGTGCGGTGTGTGTGTGTGTGTGTGAACACAATCAAATGGCTCGTGTTTTTACTCCTTACAGGCCAGTCATGTGTACAAGTCCCTTACAGATTCTCATTCGAGCCCTCCCCTCCCCTTGGAACCACTGCTCCATGGATGGAATGTGCGCAGGAGGTAAGTACTAGCTGGGAAAACTCTAAAACAGTGTCCGAGCTCCCCTGACTCACTTAGCTGCGTTTAGCAGGAAGAATGCCCTCGTTTGTTTGTGTTCAAATAGACTTTCTGGGTTTCTAATAAGGACCAGCCCCACTTCCGGGTAGTCACCACAAGAAGGTGGAGTCAGGATTGAATGGGCGGGCGGGCCAGAGCAAGACGGGGATTGTTCACGTAGGGAAAAAGACCGTCCAAGGGAGCAATTGCCGTTAATCAGTAACCACGGGCTCATCCGACACTGACCTGGTGAGTCAGCGCCATCTTGTGGATTCAGCGGAGCATTGCTGAGAATCCAAAGTCAATGTTATCAGCCTCCAGGGTGATAACACTGAATTAATTCTGGAAAAGAAAGCCGCTCCCCCCAACCCCCCACTGATTTGTTCACGTTTGATTCCATAAATTAACAGGAACCCTATTAGTGACATTTCAATTAATTGATGTAGTGTCCCTAGCCACAATGAATTTTATAATTACATTCTACAAATTAAACTTTACTGTAGCTTTTCTCCAAGGACCTTTAAGTTCCATGTCTAGTTCCATGCTCAATTGTGGCCTGTTTGATTTTAAACAGACATTGATGTATCAACCAAATTTCAGTAAGGGCTAGATGAGAGGTGACGTTAAGACAATGAACACATTCAACACATAATTATTGACGAGAAGCTCTCAGGCACAGTTCTGGACTCCAGATCACACAATCACTACTCTCAAGAAGTTTGCCGATAGGTGGGGAAGTAGCCAAGAAACAACTAAAAATGTTGACAAGATGAGGTCAGAGTAAGCTTTAATTTTAATTGGTAATATGAGAAGGAAGGCAAGGGATGGATAAATAAGGTCCTCAAATGTCTCCTAAAGGTGATATTTGAGAACCAGAGGGTAATAATTTTCTCCTGATAAAGTGTGTGTGTGTGTGTGTGTGTGTGTGTGTGTGATGTTGTTTTGATTGTTTTGAGACCTGTCATTGTGGACTGCAGAGTGACTTCAGTAGTCTCCCTGTCACAACCTCCCCGTGCTGTGACAATAGGCGTGAGCCATCAGGTCTGGCTATTGAAATTTGCTTAAAACAAAACCAAAACTGGCAAGGCACAGTAGCTCATGCCTTTAATCCCAGCACGTATCGGGCAGAGGCAGGTAAATATCTGTAAGTGTGAGACCAGCCTAGTCTACATAGGGAGTTCCAAGCCAGAAAGCCCCACTACACATCGAGAAACTGGAGAGTTGGCTGCTGGGTGAAGAGAACTGGATTCTTCCGGAGGACCTGGGTTTGATTCTCAGCTCCTAGCTGGCAGCTAACTGCAGCCCTGGAGGGGATCTGACTCCCTCTTTTGGCCTCCTCATGCACAACACATATGTGCACAGACATACATGCAGAAAAGATACCCATACACATAAATACATCTTAAATGAAATAATTAATTTCAAAAAATTATGGGAGTCAGCCTGACTCGGCACGGTAGTGTACACTTTTAATCCCAGCACTCAGGAGGCAACGGGTCTCTGAATTGAGGCTAGCTTGGTCGACACAGTGAGTTCCCAGCCAATTAGTGTTACAGAGTGAGATTTTGTCTTTTAAAAAAAGAGCCTTGAGTCTATATATTGAAGGAACTTAATATATAAGGTATTTGTTCAAAAGGTATTTGTCTTTTGAAAAGTTGATTTTTGCCGGGCGGTGATGGCACACGTCTTTAATCCCAGCACTTGGGAAGCAGAGACAGGTGGATTTCTGAGTTCAAGGCCAGCCTGGTCTACAGAGTGAGTTCCAGGAAAGCCAGGGCTCCACAGAGAAACCCTGTCTCAAAAAAAGAAAAAACCCAAAAACAAAAAAAAAAAGAAAATTTGATTTTATTTTTATATATGTATGGTTTTTGCCTACTGTGTACTGCATGCATGCAGCACCTGCAGAGGCCACCAGAGGGCGCACCAGATCCCCTGTGACTAGAATTACAGAGGGTACTTAGGGACCGTTAGAAGCCGCTCATAATCTTTTAGCTCCCTCCTCCCTTCCCCTCCCCTCTCTCTCATACACACACACCCAACATACACACCCCAGAGTCAGGGTTTCTCTGTGTATACCTGGCTGTCCTGGAACTGGCTCTACCATCTTTCTAGTCTGTAGCCTCAAAAAAGAAAAAATTTTTTAGAACATATATCCCCATAAGTCTTTTAAAAAACTTCTGGGACTCCTTCGGTTTTGGCCTGAGCTCCATTAAGTAGCCAGCAGCAGTCCCTGGTTCTACAGGTACTCTATTAATCCTGAACACCTTCAGGATACGTCTGCAGGTTATTCAGACCCCAGAGTGCCAAAATTTAGAAAATAGTAGGGAAAATGTCACCAGGCACGGTGGCTTAGTGTCCTGTTTTGGCAACTTGACATGAGCTAGTCATGTGGAAAGAAGTATCGCAACTGGGAAAATGCCGTCACTAGATGGCCTGGGGGCAGGTTGGTGGTACATTTTCTTGATTATTAATGTATTTATTTATTGTACTTTGATTCTTAAGTCCTGGGAAGGTGGCCCTGGGTATCATAAGCAAACTGAGCAAGCTATGGAGAGCAAGCCAGTAATCCGTGTTCTTCAGTGGTCTCCGTTTCAGTGCCTGCATCCACGTTTCTGCCTGGAGTTCCTGCCCCAACTTCCCTCAGTGATAGACAAAGAGAGAAGTGCATGCCTAGGAAACCCTTTCTCCCCACACTGCTTTTGGTCACGGAGTTAGAGAGCAAAGCGGTCAGTGGTTAAGAACACTGGCTGCTCTTCCAGAGTCCACATGGCAGCTCACATGTGTAACTCCAGTTCCAGGGGATCCAACACCCTCATACAGACAGATATATATGCAGACAAAACAACACATAGACAGTTAATAATTAAGAAGCATACAGTATTGTGAGCTCCCAACACCTGGGAGGCTGAGGTCTTAGGATGGAGAACTTGGTGACATTCTCAGCTACACAGCCAGCTTGAGGCCAACATCTGGCTACATGACACTTTTAAAAAGTCTAAGACTAAGACTTCACTCTACTTTACTTTCATAACACACATTTTTATAAAAGTCCCGTTTCTACTTCAAACTTTTAAAACATTTTACTGTGTTTTGTCTGGCATGTGTCTGAGCACCACATTCATGCCTAGGACTTGTAGAGGCCAAAAGTGGCTGCACTGGGTCCTAGAACTGGAGCTACAGCATGGGTGCTGGGAATCAAACTCAGGACCTCTGGAAGAGCAGCCAGTGCTCCTAACTGCTGAGCCATCTCTCCAGCCCCGTTTCTACTACAAAACACTTAAGAGGGCTGGAGAGATGGCTCGGTCAGGTGTCTGCAGCACAAGCATGAAGACCTGAGTTCAGATCCACAGAACAGACACATGAAAACCAGGTACCACTGTTTGTGACTGTAACTTTAGCCCTGGGGATGGGATGCTGGGGAGTAGACATGAGCATTCAGTAAACCTTAAAGGCTAAGTAGCCTCGCCAGCTGGGTATGATAACCAAGCTGGGTATGATAACCAAAGAGACCCAAAACCCTTTCTCTACACACCAAGCAATAGTGGCATGTGCGTGATGGGGGGATTGGGGGTGGCATGACTGTAACCCCAGAACCTGAAAAGCATAGGCAGGGGTACAGATCTATTAATACACTATCTCAAAAAATAAAGATGGGGTGCTGGAGAGATAGCTCAGCAGTTAAGAGTACTGGCTGCTCTTCCAGAGGTCCTGAGTTTAACCACATGCTAGCTCACAACCATCTCTGAGATCTGGTGCCCTCTTTTGGTGTGCATGAAGGTAAGAGTACTCTTATACATAAAATACTTATTTTTTTAAAAAAAGCTTGGTTGTAAAGCACTTGTCATGTAAGCCAGGTCACTTGGGTTTTCTCTCCAGAGCTACTTAAGGTAGAATAGAGAAGTGGTCTGAACAGTCAGAACTGGTGAGACCAGCATTAAATGGTTGCTTGAAATGACAAAACAGTTATGGTACCTTTACTCTCAAAGAGCGTCAGAGTTTAGTTCCTGGCACTCACTGCAGCTTACACCTCCTGTTAACTCCAGCTCTGAAGATCTGTTGGGCATACACACAAAGTAACTTCCTAAACACAAAAACAAACCTTCCCTTTCACTTTTTTTTTTTTTTTTTTAAAAGACTGAAGATGTAGCTTAGTGGTAAAGTCCTTGTCTAACCTAAGACTCTGGGGGTGCTAGGGACATTGCTCAGCCGTTAAGAACACTGGCTGCTCTGGAGCGGTCCAATTCAATTCCCAGCACCAACATTGGAGGCTCACAGAAAGTGCAGTCTCATGTGACCAGATGACCTCTTCTGATGTGCAGATAAAACATCCATATACTGGGCTGGAGAGATGGCTCAGCCGTTAAAGGCTAGGCTCACAACCAAAAACATCCATATACATAAAATAAATCTAAAACAAAATCTTGGGATCTGGGGCTGCAGTTGACACGGTAGCTCACAACTATCCGCAACTCCAGCTCCAGGGAATCTGATGCCTTCTTAGCTTCCAGGAACTTGAAAGGACCCCATAGCACTAATACAAGATGGAAGGATAAGGGAAGAAAGGTGAGGGCTGGGGAGGACTTGCAGTTGCTGGAGCACTGACCCTGGTTTTAGAGTGAAGTCTTAGTCTTAGAGGGGATTGTCGGCAGCCAGGCACAGTGGTGTGCTCCACCTCAGCTCTCCAGCGGCTGAAGCAGGATTGGCATACTCAGCAAAAACTATCTAAAACCACATCACAAGGCGGACCCTCTAAGATCCAACCTGTCTTGTCCTATTACTAAGACAGTAGCTTTCGACTGCACCTCTCTCGCCATTCTTCCCCACATTAGGGGAGAAACCATTCAGATGACCAAGATGTCTGTTCGAATTGCCTACAGCGCTTCTACAAAATCAAATTCTACAAAACTGACCTAAGTCTGAAAATTCTGTCCTATAATATTAAAACCAACATAAAATACATAAAAAAATCACATAGCACTTAATAATTGCAAATATATTTATTACAATTTACAGATTAGTTAATAATTATATACAAATATAATCTGAGCTATAAAATCTCCACTAGTTACAAGTAAAATGACTGATCTAAAGAAGACAACTCAAATATCTCATTCCCCAGCTCTACTTTCCTTAAATTATAAAAAATAAAGTCTAACAGTTTTGATTTCAAGTTAGATAAAGGGTCACCACATTTCAGCACTCAGAAATGTGGCCCCACCTGTACAGAGCCTCACATGCTACACAGATCTACAGCATCACTGAGAGACTTGAATATGTAAAGTGTTCAGCTAGAACCACCAAGCCTGCCTGGCCTTGGAGGTGTTCTTTCCTTGGGACTGGGACGACAATGACAATCATTTTGTTTTTCTCCTTCAGTCAAAGACCTTCTGTCCTTGCCACCACTTGGCCATGTCTGCAGGCATAATTATTGTAACCAGTCATTTACTCATTTAATAGTGAAGGTGAAATGTGGAACAATTTTCAAACATCTCAAACACACCATGAATGTACAGATGTCCTGTTCCCTGCAAATATACAGGTGCTGGGTCTCAGAAACAAAAACCTAATCGTCTGAAATCAACTGTTGTTAAACTGCAGTATTGTTTTAAAAGAAATGTCACAGTTTTTCTTCCTCAAGTCAACATGCCTGCTTTCCAAACAACTCAGCTTCTCAACTAGCCTAGGTCCACAGCACCAAGCCAGACTCTGCAATGCACTCTGGAGTTCACTAAAGGCAGGTGCATAAAATACACAGAAATGAGTGTTCTCACAAAAATAAGACCAGCGTTTCTGGTGCTGCACTCTTACTACTGTGTGTGGGTGAACATCATCACCATTGAGGCAGACCTTAAAGCACATCAAACGGAAATAACCTGGGAGATTATAAACTGAGGTAGTTACCCTGCCAGTTCTGGAAAGCTCACACTCACAGCCAACTCAGAGACCCTCTCTTTTGTGCATGTAACCACTAAAGAGCTGGTTACACATTCCCTCAACCTAGCCATGCACAAAAGGTGAAGCTAACTGAACAAACCAAGCACATCTAATCAACACACCCTATTTGAAAGCAAGCTTTGGGGAGGACACCAAGACTTTTTGGCTGCTCTATCTATACTTTCTGCTTTGCTTCTCTCTACGTAAGGTGGAACACAACAAACCTGGATATTGACCTTTGTATTTGACATTTCACACTTTGAAAACTCAGAACTGCACGATCTGATCCAAGTTTACAGTGTCACCAAGACAGGTTTGAAAAGTGCCAGTGCTGAGGCAGGGTATAAGTAACACTGGTTTTAAGATACAAAAAACTGAATTTCTGAGATGTCTCCCATATACCTCCTAGAAAAATTCTAGGCTTCTAAGTTTAAAAAATAAATGTCTACAATGCAATGATTACTTCCTAGAGTGCTTACAATTTCTACCCATTCTTGAAAACTACAAAGAGGCACATTCAACTAGAACTACAACACACAGAAACCTTCCAAGAGGACAGTTTGCACAGAAACCAAATACACTAGATGTTAAAGTTTGGCAGGCCAGCTGGGCATCACAGTGTGTGCCTTTAAAAAGCACACCAAACCTGGATTCCCCAGTCAAGAAAGTACTGCACTTATGGGTTTGTGGCAGTCCTTGGAAATATCTTAAATAGGCCTAGACATAGAAAAAAATCTGGATGCACAGCACACCCACCATATGCAATCCAAACAAGAGGACAAAAGGATCTTTCAAAGTCACCCTTGGCTAAATAATGAGTTCAAGGCCAGCCTAGACTACACAAGACTCTGTCTTTAAATTAAAAAAAAAAAATCCACCACTGAAGTGACACAACAATGTCCTTTAAGTTGGTAACAACAGGTTTTAGCCTCAAATAGGTCAAATCTATGAAAGTTAAAAAAAAAAAAAAAAACACAAACTCAAAAAGACAAAGACAAACAAACCAAAAAATACAAGCATAGCTCAACACCAGGTTGAAGCAGGAAGAATGTCATGAGCTCAATCCCCCACCTCAAAATATAACACAGACATACATATATAAGAAAACAAATACAAGGCCCATTAATTTTAGAACAGAAAAAGCATACAAGGACCCAAAGATTTTAGATAAGTATGCATAATCTGAGTTAGAACTGAATATGAGGCTCAAACCTTATAGTTATCCAAGACAATGTTTTTTCTTTCTTTTGCAGTACTGGGGACTGAACCTTGCACATGTAGACAAGAGGCCCTCTGCTACCAAGCTATAGCCCCAGCCTCCTTTTCCATTCTGAATTTAAAATAAAAAGGTCTTGTTAAACTCCCCACACTGGCCTTGAGTTCATTGAGTTCACTGAGTTCCAGGAAGACCTGGAACTTTCTATCCTTCTCCCTCAGTCTTCACAGTAACCTGACTGTTTTGTTTTGTTCTGTTTGTCCTCTAAGACTGGATCTCACCACATAGCCTAGCTGGCCTGAAGCTCGTATGACCAGACCGGCCTCTGCCTCCAGAAGAAATGTTTTGAAAGTGCAAAATTAACCTCTCACCCCAGGTAAGCAGAGGATATTTAAAAACACTTCCAGCTGGGCATGGTGGCACAGGAAACAGAGGCAAGAAGGTATCGATTTCAAGGCCAACCTGGTCTACATATATAGACCTAAGCCAACCAGAACTATGCAGTGAGACCCTCTCAAAAAGACAAAACCCACATCCAACTAAATAGGAAAAGAGAGGATTAAAGATTAGAGATCCTTCATTATCGGAGTTGGTGTTTCTAATTAAACACATTACCAAAAATAATTAAACTACATTGCTAGATACAAGCTGTTACTTTAAAAACATGTCCAAGGACAGCTGCCAGTGTTTGTTTTTAAGAAAAAGCTCTCAAGTAAGAGATAGAGTGGGTGAGGGTTGCAGGCTGTTCACTCGGCTTAGCATTGCTGTACAACAGTAAGTCCTTTGACACATATTCCTGCAGTCTACTAAACATTCTTTCTCGGTGCTCAAAAGTCAAGCAGTAGCCAATGGCAACTTCTGTTTCTTGAATTCGTTTCTGGAACCTGCATCCATCCCTTGCAAATTCTTCCCATGGTCCTTTGCGATCCTCATCACCACTTATATAATACTCAGTAACTTCTTCAAGGAAGGTTACCTACAAAGACAAAAACCAATGTTAGTAACTCTGGGATCTCAGAATCAACACCACACTGACACCAAAATAGATGGCTCTCCTTGTCCAGCACGGAAGTTGGATGGGAACTGTTTCCTGTTTGTCTGTGATCTCTGTTAGCCTTTATTTCTTAGAGAAATACAGAAGTTCCATATGTTACAATTCTTTCCCTGGCAATGAGTACTCAGAAAGTAACCACAGCGGAGACAACCTTAATAAGCCAAGGATTATGGCCCCTCCCATAACCCCAGGCTGAAGTAGGACAATCAGGAGTCTGAAGCCAAATGCTTTACATGAGATCCTGTATTTAAAAAAAACCTCCAAAAGTAAATAGTTGCTCTAAAGCATGCTTAGTAGTTACATCAGCTAATCCCGCCGAGGCCTGCAGCTTTCCTTCCCTTTACATCAGGCCAAGGAATGCCCCCGAGAACAATTAGTAGGCATGTAACACCTTACTAGATATTGCAGTCTAGTGGTTACCCAGTCACTAAGATAAATAAAAATAAGCACTTTTATACTGTGGACCAAATGCCAAACTTTTTCAAAGAATTTTCAAAGATTTTCTCATGTGAGCCCCCATGTGGACCCCCATGAGCTATGAAAGGGTTTTACCCCCATTATACTGACAAGGAACCGAACGCCAGCGAGCAGCTGAAACCCCATAGCATCTAAGTGCTGTAACCACGCGGATTCCAAAGTCGACAATCTGCTGTTTTGTCAGAACACAAAGTATTTCACACTCCATGATCCCAAGGCCTCCCTAAGACTGGACACTACGAATTATTCCCACAGAACTAAAGAACGGCAGGTAGTCAACGGCTGTCAAATAACAATTATCATAGCTAGACACAACCTCTTCCAAGTTCTGGTTCTAGTTCAGTCAATCGTCTTCAACTAAACTGAGACATGGAAGTTGGTTGGCCTCAGCCATTCAAAGGAATGGACATCATTTCTGAGTTTTTTCTACTTATTTGTATTTTGGTAACTCAGGCTGTGAGGTGTAGCTAGCTTGGTGGAAAGGTGAATGTTTAATATGCGACAGGTCCACAACTCCAACCCCTAGCATCCCAAGACAAAACAAGCCTGCGACCTTCCACAGCAGATCTTAATACTTCCACTGGGTGAGGAAGTAGACCGGGGAGTGGAAGCACCCCTTAAGTCTAGTCTGGCTGCCCTATCCCGCCAAACTCCATCTCAGCCCTAACCCCAGGCAGAGCAGAGAGGTCCCCAGAGCCAAGTGCTCGTGCCACTACTCCGATGGTTTCCTGCCTGTTCCCTCAATAGCAGTTTGTCTGTCCTGAAGAGGATAAAGACAGCTGTTCAAACTTCATTATAAATAATATATTGGTAATTATAAACTAACAAATATAGAGGCTCTCTCATTATGCCATTCTAAAATTTATCTTTTCGCATGACTTATGCCTCTATAGGCAAGATATAAGATTACTACCATTTAGATATGTCCCAAGAATAGTTCCTAAAAAGCTGGGCCCTTCAGAACCAGGAGTGCACTCACACTGTCCATTTGACAGGCACTGGAGCTACAGAATAAGAGGTCAATGATAACTCACCCATTGTTCCTCTTTCCAAATGGAAGTCTAAGGAACTAAAGAAACTCCCTCACCATAGAAGACATCTTTTTATCAGTAAAGTCAGCTGAGTAAGCAGTAAGAGAGGTTAAGCAACTCCAATGACTGAACATGAGTAAACTCAAATATAAAACGAAGAAAGGACTGCCCATGAAGTTTTAAGCAAGCCTGCAGGCTCACAATTATCCCTGCACTTGGGAAGCTGAGATACCAGGCTCAAAGGCCAGCCTGAACTTCAGAGTGAGGACTTGTGTTACATAAGAAGACCTGAAAAACAAACTGGGCTGGGAGTTCTGGCCAGCTTGAGACACAGCTAGCTGTAGGAGAGCCAGGTGTATTGCCCTCCTCCCCCAAGGTCCTACTCATGTATCTTTGGCTAGTCTGGAACTCACTAGGTAGACCAGGCTAGACTGCAAAACTCCAAAAACCCACCTGCTTCTAAAGTGCTGGGATTACAGGGACACACCACAATAACATTTTCTGGGCAAACAACTAAACAAACCCAATTTGCTACTTGATAGTATTATTCCTCTGGATTCCAACAGACAGGAATAAAGACATATAGCCAGCAAAAAATAAAACATTACATATTCCCAAATAAAATACATACAAAATCATTTCTAACCTTCAGGTTCCACCTACCAAGAAGAGACCTCTGTCAACATCTAATTCTGGCATCTTCCATTTGGATAAGAACATTTCTCTATATTGGGAAGAAGGGTCACACTTGAGTATTTCTCAATTCAAGCACATGAGCTCAGAGGCCTTCCTCAAAAATATGCACAACTGTGCTTCCACAGGAAAAGTCATGCTGCTATAGTAACCATGTCAAAATACAAATTAGTCACATAAAAGGAAACAAACCTTTTTTCTCTTGATATGAGTGTATCTTTCTCCAGAAAGAGCCTCACCCAGCCCACAGCCTGGACAATTATCTTCTTGGCTCTCTAACAGTTGTGCCTTACAAGAAAGTAAGGTATGATGCCCAGAAAAAGCCACTGTGACCTCAGAAGATGCCTTTGAGTCCTGACAGCCTTTCCAGTTCTTCCCTGACGTCTGAAAAGGAGCCTTAAAATTTAAAAGGTTGTAGGGGTCCTCAGAATTACAGAAAGAGTTCCACAGTCTAAGACTCTCTGCTTCATCTGCACTGGATTCCCAGTCATCCTCCTCCCCAGAACTATGGTCAGGGGTCCCGGGAAGGGGTTCCGCCTGAGAACTCCCTACGTAAGAGTTGGCAGACCAGGACTTCACTGAATCAGCCGGGTCTCTGGGGGCAATTCTGGCAGCAGTCTGAATTGTGGCTGTAAAGTTTTGTGGGTTGTAAGGATCTACACTGTAGAAAGAGTTCCAAAGGTGAAGCCCTTCAGAGTCCTGCTCCTTGTCTGATTCAGACAGGGAGCCATCACTATTGAAACCATCATCCTCAGGTTCCTCATCCCAACCCTCACTTTCAGAATCAGAGCTGGTGTCCAAGTCACTGGAGGCACCTCCCAAAATATAATCTATCAGTTTGTTGCTACAAACTGGTCTGGTAGAAACAGGAAGGTCATCCCCTATATCTGAGTAGTCAATTACATCAGTGTGGTCCTCTTCACATTCTTTTTCCACAGGTAACTTGCAAGACAGACTGCTTCCCTGGGGGCTCTGTGAAACTTCTTCAATCGCCAATTCTAGTTTTTTCTTAATTGGCTGCGGGCTGACTCCAGCAAGGGCCACCCCCTGTGCTGGGTTATCTGTGCAATGTTGTAGGTCCATACGGAGAAGGTTGTGTTCCTCCTCTAGGCTATGATAGCCATTATCTTGGTCAGGGGTGGGTAACTCTTGCCCTTTGTTAGCCTGAAGGAATTCTAGCCGTTTCATTCGAAGGTGGTGGATTTCCGGCAAGCCTTCTGTAGAGAGAGGTGGACACTTTCGCCATGCGGTTGCTGGCATCTCTGCACGCAACGGCTGGGGGTGACAACCATCTTCAGAAAGGTAGCAGCTCTCTGGGGGTAGTGTTCGGAAATCCACAAGTTGGCCAGCCCCAACGCTGTTCTGACAGCGTAGCTCTAACTGGGGAAGGCAGTCCAGGTAGGAAGGGTTCAGGAGATAGGAAACTACCTTGAAATTGCCTAAGCTCTGAGTGCTCAGAGGCCCAGAGGATGAAGAGCTATGTTCTCGGTGGGAGACTAGACCGGCTTGAAGACTACTGGGCAGCAACTCCACTCCCCACAGTTGCTGCTCCAGAAGGAATGTGTGCACTGTAGAGTCTAAAGGTCTTTTCTGGGCCTTGAGTTGCAACTCCAGGTCTGAAGACGAGCACTGCCATTGGAATCCCTCCTCTAGCCAATCAAGAGAACTGACAACCAAGTCTTCCGAAGAAGAGTCTAGCCGCAGTGAACTCAAAGATTTCTGCACTGTGGGAGCGGCAGATTCCTCCCGTCCTCTCAAAGCTCTCAGGGCGCTGTAACTTGCTGCAAAATCTAGCCATCTGGTTGGAATCATGCCACCGAAAAGCTGACTCCAAATAAGCAGCTTCTGGAGTAAACTAGGGAGCAGAGCAAGGAGCTGGGAAAGTAATTTGGTCCAGTACCTGGTCCGAGGCTCGGGCAGTGCGGAGTCCCCGGGATTATGTCGAGAGGAAGGCGTCGGGTACTCGGAGGAGCAGGCGTGCGATCGCCGAAGGAAGGGCAGCCGGAACCAGGAGCCCATCCGAGGGGCAGGCCACTTCCGGGCCCTGTGTGTTCCCGTCTCCATCTTCTTTCCTTGGCAGCTTTTCCGGCAAGAGTACGGAGCTCAGCAGCGTCAGAGCGGGCAGGATCCGAGGCCTACACAGTCTCAGCCTTGCCCAGCCATGAAGCGGGTACTGCAGTCCGATTCCCGCGCCGGCAGAGGAGGCCCAGAGAGCGGCGGCTTCCGCAGCGAGCGATGTCCCGTACGGCCCGGCGGCCTTCGCAAGCGGTGGCGACCGCGGCTACGTCCATCCCGGCGGGGGAAGAGGCGTTCTAGTCCGTGTGAGACCGCTCCACCATAGAGAAGACCCCTCGCGCGGCAGCGGCGGCGGCGTTTCCGGAGACCGCGGTCCTCACGGAGGCGCGAAACGCACAGACGGAAAGGTTGGGTGGCGGACGGGAGCTCAAGGAAGCGAAACTCAAAATGGCCGCAGCCGCACACCCGGAAGCTGCAGGACGAGACGGAGGACCGAGGGCGTCTACTCCTACCGCTCAGCGCCGCCTAACGTCATTTGCTGAACCCCACCCTCACCTCCCGGGAGGCGGACTTGCCTCACCCTCGTGCGTGGCCGCTGATTGGCCGCGCCTGTGGTCCCTGTCGGCTTCCTTACTCAAGGAAGAGCAGGCTCGCACGCGGCAAGTTGCATCAGCCGGACCAAGAATGTACGCATGCGCAGTCAGTTTGCTCTGGTCTCCTAGGAGGCTCCGCGCTCCACCCTCTGGGTTAAAGGGAAGGGCTCAGGGAGGTGAGTGGGTTTCAAGAGAACCTGAGAATTCTCCTGAGCCTTTTTTATGGATCGGATACACTAAGCTATGTATATGTAAGATACGTATATCTGTCTTCTCGGATTAAGAAGACAGGAGTTAAATGATGTGGGCAGTGCTGTATAACCAACTTGTATGGTGCTAAAACACAAATCACCCCTAGTGAATAATAGTAGTGAAGACGGAATACTCACACTTTCCTGTCCCCTCTGCTTTAGGATTTCTAAGTCTCTAGCATTGCCTGTGGTCTAATTTGGACATCTTTCAGCGTTTATTTGAAAGGAAAAACGTAGTGTTACTGGCAAGCTGAAGACACAGGTGGAAAGAGTATCCGTAACTGCTAACTCAGCTTCTCAGAAACAGCGAATTCATTTATTTCCTCAGTAACAAGAACCACAGAATACAGTGCCCAGTGAAGGACAACACATTGGTGACTTTTGTCCTCTGAAAAATATTAACTGATTAATTTTAATTGCTGTAATAAGGGAAGGGTTTTGTTTGAAACATATTTTATTCTGTAGCCCAAGCTGGGCTGAAACTAACCACAATCTTCCTGCCTCAGCCTCCCCACCAAGTGCTAATTTCTCTCTTGTGAGTTTGGTCTTTCTTTCCTTCTTCCTCTTTCCTTCTTTCTTCTTTCCTTTCTTTTTATTTTCCCTTTCTTTCTTTCTTTCTTTCTTTCTTCCTTTCTTCCTTTTTTTTTTTTGAGACAAGGTTTCTGTGTGTAGCCCTGGCTATGCTGGAACTCATTCTGTAGACCAGGCTGGCCTTGAACTCAGAAATCCGCCTGCCTCTGCCTCCCAAGTGCTGGGATTAGAGGCGTGCACCACCACCGCCCAGCTATTTTTCCTTTTCTTTTTATTTATTTGAGGTGGGTTCTCTCTACAGAGCGTTTGTTTGTATTTGTTTGTTTGTTTGTTTGTTTGAAGCAGGGTCTTTTTACAGAGCCCCGACTGGAACTGGCTATGTAGACCATGCTGGCCTTAAACTTGCAGAGATCCGCCTGTCTCTGCCTCTCCAGCACAGAGATTAAAGGCATGCGCCACACCTGATCTTTAGTTCACTTTCTTATTCTCATTTGAATCCACAGTGTAAAGACCAAGTGACTATCACAGAAGGTAGTAGTTACACCTAAGGAGTATCGTTGGTTCGCTGGGGGAGGGCCAGCTGATCCTTGTTGAGCAAGGAACAAGCTCTTTTCTGAAACCAAGAATTTCTTCTGTTTACGCCCCCCCCAATATCTTATTATGTCTCAAAGTAACTGGTTTCTTAATCCTAAAAGCTTTACAAAAATGTATTAGTAATGAGTCAGTTTTCATAGTAGCAAGGAGATCCAAGTATGCTATTGAGTTACTGCCAGCTTCAGTTCCTTTTGGGACGAAGCTGAGAGGATCATTTCTCTCTTAGCCATTGGGTGAGAAGCTGTAGTCCCAGGCAGATAGAGTAGGGTCAGGAATACTAGCTAATATTCTGCTCTTGCTCTCCCTCACAGTCCTCAATTGTTTAGCACCGCCTACAGAATAAAGGCTCTGTTTAGCCTGAGCTAATATTCTCCACCCTTCAGTTCCTCTTGAGCACTGGACTTGTCCTTCCTCCAGGCATTAGACGGGCAGCAAAGGCCTCGCCCTTTCTTGGTATATACCTACTTACACTCCCAGCTGCAACTTGAAGGTCAGTGCCTGCTTCAGGCCCTCAGTGACCTTACGGGTCAGAATCAGTCACTCCTTCTCAGCTGATTCACACCTTTCAATAGAGCTTAACAGATTGCACCAGCCCTTCCTGTAAGTGTTCTCTCCAGTCCAGGCAATAACGCACTGTACCAGTTTCCCAATGGCGAGGAACTGTTTTCTGTAGAAAGTTCCCTTAAGGTGGTTTTAAAATGAGTCACGGGATCCTTTGAGAAATTTCTTTTTAATTGTTTGTTTGTTTGAGAATTTCTTCCATTTGTATGATGTGTTTTTGTCATGTCCTCTTCTGTTGATCCTGAGCAGGAATTATCACTCAAGTCAGGGTTCCTGCTCCTTTAAAAAAAAAAAAAAGATTTATTTATTTATTTTATGTATGTGAGCACACCATTGCTCTCTTCAGAAACACCAGAAGAGGGCGCCAGATCTCATTACAGATGGTTGTGAGCCATCATGTGGTTGCTGGGAATTGAACTCAGGACCTCTGGAAGAGCAGTCAGGGGAGCGTTGCCGGGCGGTGGTGGCAGACGCCTTTAATCCCAGCACTTGGGAGGCAGAGGCAGGCGGATTTCTGAGTTCGAGGCCAGCCTGGTCTACAGAGTGAGCTCCAGGACAGCCAGGGCTACACAGAGAAATCCTGTCTCAAAAAAACAAAACAAAACAAAAAAACAAAAAAACAAAAACAAAAAAAGAACAGTCAGTGCTCTTAACCGCTGAGCCATCTCTCTGGCCCTAAATATGTATTTTTAAAAAGAAAAACAAACCGAGGCCAGCCTGGTCTACAGCGTGAGCTCCAGAGCAGCCAGGACTACACAGAGAAACCCTGTCTCGAAAAAAACAAAAAAAGAAAAAAGAAAAACAAACAAAATAATAAAACAAAATAGCTGTTAGAGGCTGCTCAGTGAGAGCACTAGCTCTTATAGAGGACCTGGGTTTGGTCCCCAGCATTTACAGGGTGGTTCACAGTCATCCATTAACTCCAAGCACACATGTGATACATGTGCATACACGTAGGCAAAACACTCATATTCATAAAATAAAATCTAAAATAAAAAAAATGTTAGCAGGGCGGTGGTGGCGCACGCCTTTAATCCCAGCACTTGGGAGGCAGAAGCAGGTGGATTTCTGAGTTCGAGGCCAGCCTGGTCTACAGAGTGAGTTCCAGGACAGCCAGGGCTACACAGAGAAACCCTGTCTCGAACCGCCCCCCCCTCAAAAAAAAAAAGTTTTTAAATGGAAGTTAGAACATGGTGAGAACATGGAGCTGCACGGCCTGAATCAGGGAACTCATCCCTGTAGTTCTGTCTGGGACATCACTCTGTCTGAACAGTGCCAGTGTTCTTAACCAATGAGCCACCATCTCTCCAGCCCCGCCCCGGCTAGGCCCCGCCCTCTCCCCGCCCCTCTTAATGAAAGCTACTGTCCAAGTCTCCTTCCCTTTAAGTCCCCATCATGTTCAGATCTCCCTGTACCACCGTGTCCTTTCTGTCTAATGCTCTCCCTTCCACCTCAAGGCCCCCTGATGGCTGTGAGGCTTTTTCCACTGTAATACACCTCACGGAAAGGAAGTGTGCCAGCATCCTTTCCAGACTGCTGCTGCTGCTCAACTTTTATTACAATAGCCTTCCAGATGAACAAACCTCACACCCCACCTGAAGTTTTTTTCAGTGAGCTAAACCACATGCTCCTAAAATCAATTTTCTTAATTTGGTTTGTTGGTTGTTTTTTTGTTTTGTTTTTTTTGTTGTTGTTTTTTGTTTTGTTTTTTTGTTTGTTTGGTTTTTTTTAATGAGGCTTGAAGGTGTAGCTTCGTGGTAGAGTTTGAGAAGCCCAAGCCCTGAGTTTGATCCCCAACATTGCAAAAACAAGTAAATAAAAACAAACACAACTTTCTTGAACAGGCTTTCTATTCCCTGTGCTGTTTCAATTGTGATTTTTTTTTATTCTTCTTATCTTGGAAGTTATTTGGGGGGGGGGCAGGGGAACATGCAACCAGAAAGCATTTAAAGGCTGTGAGAATTTGAGGCTTTGCCTTGTGGTCTTGGTGGGAAGAGAAAGGTGAATCAGCTTTCCGGCCAGAGAGCAGAGGGCAACTGTGTACATGGAGATAAGCACCTGGGCAGCAGTGTGCTAGCTGCTGGAGACAAGAAGTCCTTGGACTGACAGGCTGACTGGCACGTTGGCAGAAGACAACTAAAGCCTAGTTCGTTGTGTTTACTTTTAACGCCATTGCCAGGCCTCTGCTAAAAGGAACCCAGCTTTTGGTTGTATTTTCCAAGTGTTCCTTATTCCTCGCATCCCTCACTGTTCAGGCCTCACGTCCTGATTTTCCAACTCACTTGCTCCTGACTTAGCTCTTCTGTTTGTTTGGTTGTTGTTTAGTTTTTATAAAGCTCCATGTTTAAAAAACAATTTATTTATTTTACGTTCCCAGCACCCGGGTCCTCTGGAAGAGCAGCCAGCGATCTTAAGCTCTGAGCCATCTCTCCAGCCACTGTTGTTTAGTTTTTAATTTTTTAAGTCAGAGTCTCACAATGTAGCCCAGGCTAGCTTTGGACTCATCCATCTCCCTGCTTCAGCCTCCCAAGTGCTGGGATTACAGAAGCGCCCCCATGACAGAAGCTGTCCGCCTGCTTAACCTCTCAGGGACCGCAGCCACTGCGGACAACACTTACTTTACTCTGTTGTTACCCATCGCCTTCGCTTTTCTCCTTCCTCCGGCGATGAAACCACCCTTCTTCTAACCAGACCTGTGCTCATACCCACAGCTCCATCGCCAGCCTTCAGATGAGCTTGCTGCAGTTTCTCACCTGCTCCTGGAGTCTGTGTCATTGGTTGATTACGAGTCTCCAACCTCCAAGGGCAGGTAGGGTTGGGCAGTGAGTAGTCCAGCATACAAGCAGCAACCCTTCTTTCCCTTGCCTCTCTCTTACTCCAACATTATTCACTGGCAAAGCCCCCAACTGCATTAAATCCAGCTAACTACCTGCTCATTCCCCGCTGTCCTGCAGTGCATGCAACCTTGCTAGGGAAGTCACTCAAGCTTGCTGACTGCTTCCATTCACTCTGGATCACTAATACCATCAATGCTGGGTAGCCTGCCATCATCCCCTAGTAGTTCATTCAGTTTTTCCAGGCCTTGAGGAGATGATTTCACAATGTTCCCCTTTAATTCCCAGCTTCCCCATAAATACACATTCTTGGCTTAGAAACCCACCTCATACTTCACTGAGAAAACATAAACTCACTTCATTTTTCCCTGTCTAATCCACCTATAGCTGGACCTTTAATCTTATTATACAGCCAAGAAGCCTCCAAGATCCCAGCCCTTCATTTCCGTTAAGGAACCTGACCTTGTTATCGATTATCTGTAACACACAAGATTTTTCTCGGTAATAAACTGTTTAGGCTAACATACTTTAAAGTAAAATATCATTTAACCCCCTTCTAGATACATTCTCCTCCAAGTCTCTTCATTTTATCTTATGTGTATGAGTCTTTTGCCTGCATATCTGTGTGCCATGTGAATGCAGTACCTGAGGGGACCAGAAAGGGAAGCCAAATTCCCTGGAAACAGGGTTATAGCCAATTGTGAGCCACCATGTGGGTGCTGGGATTCGAACCACAGTCCTCTGGAAGAGTAGTGAGTGTCCTTACCACTGAGCCATTTCTCCCCTCCCCTTCGAGTTTTTACCACAGCTAGATATACCAAGAACAGCTTACGATCATGTTTCCATCTCCTCTCCTGCTCTCTCTTTAAGCTGCTCTAAGGTGATGTTCACTCTGCCCTGCCCACTCAGGGGCAGGCCTGTGTTTAGGCCTCTAAGAACATTTTAGTATATGTAGTCCCTGAATTCTTTTTTGTTTGCTGTTTTTGTTGTTGTTGTTGTTTTCTTTTTTAAGAAACAGTTTCTCTGTGTGGCTCTGGCTGTCCTTGAACTCACTCTATAGACCAGATCTTATAAACCCAGGAGGAACTCACAGAGATCCTCCTGCTTCTGCCTCCCAAGTGCTGTGATTATAGGCATATACTACCGCTGCCTGGCTTAGTCTCTTGATTCTTTTTTTTTTTTTTTAAGATTTATTTTATATATGTGAGTACACTGTCACATCAGATCTCATTACAGATGGTTGTGAGCTACCATGTGGCTGCTGGGACTTGAACTCAGGACCTCTGGAAGAGCAGTCACTGCTCTTAACTGCTGAGCCATTTTTCCAGCCCAGTGTTAGCATTCTGCCTAAACTCCACCCCCACAGTTACATGGCAACAGCCAGGTAGGCCTGGCCCACTATAAAAGGGGCTGCTTGCCCCTCCTCCCTCTCTTGCTCTTGCTCTCTTGCCTCTTGCTTCTCCTTCCCCTCTCCCCTTCCCCATTCCCTTCTCTCTCTCCATGTGCTCATGGTCGGCCTCTACTTTCAACTCTCTTCCTCTCTCTGCCTCTACTACCCTCTCAACTCCCTTCCCCATTCCCTGAATAAATTCTATTCTATGCTATACCATCATGTGGCTGGTCCCTCGCAGGGAAAGGATGCCTCAACATGGGCCCGCTGAGACATCCCCTTCCCCCATACCTCACCACTCACTTTTTATAAACATGTCACCCAGTCTCTTGATTCTTAAGGGTTTAATTGTGCCCCCTATTAGATGATGAGGCCCTAATATCCAGTACTATTTGGAAATTGCTTCTTTACAGATGATCCTTTTTAAAATGAAATCATTAGGAGGAACCCTAACCCAATCAATAGAATCCTTGTCCAAAGGAGATTAGACTCAGACGTGCACCAGCACAGGGAGGGAGCAGCATGAGAACATGAGATTAGAGTGATGTATCTGGCCAGCAAATAACTGGAAACTAGAAGAGAAGTATAAAACACATTCTTCCTCACAGTCCTCAGAAGACTTAGATCTGCAGAGCCATTGCTCCTGGACTCACTGCCTCACTCTCTGAGGTGGATGGAAAACAGGCCTGTACCACCACACTTCTGAATAGCTTTGTTTCCCATGATAACCTTCACTTAGTTTTCCTAGGATTTCAGTGCTGTTGACTCCTCCTTCTCCTCTTCCTCTTCTCCCGCCTCCTTCTCTTCTTCCTCCTCCATTTTCTGTTACTCCTTGTCCTCATACTGGTTTTTCTAGAATCCATAACCCAGGTGGTTTCATCCAGTTCCAAGAATTTAAATGTCACCTGAATGCTGTAGACCTGGGCCTAAAGTCCAGACTGTCTGCCCCTTTGGGCGGCAGATTCCACTCCTCTGTAACACTTGGATATCTACAGACATGTCAAGCTTAGCGTGTCTGCCTCTCATACACACGAACAACCACAAGCATATGCTCTACCACTGAGCCAGGCCAAGCCCCAAGGGTCGTCCACCTCTCTCCTGCTGTGGGGGGCTGAACCTGCCAGGCAAGCACTCTTCCTTTACACTAACCTCCCCAGCCCTGTCATTCTGTGTTTCTGGGTATTGGGATAGAACTCCACACATGCAGGTAAGTGGCCCCTGAATGACATTTTAAAGTGAACATTAAGGCACTGCTGGTGGCACAAACCTGTGACCCCAGCACTCAGGAGGCTGTGACTGGATGATAAGGAGTTCAGGGATATGCTGGGATACATAGCAAGTTAAAGGTTAACCTGAGCTACATAGTGACACCTGGACTTGAGTTAGGGGGATGGGGACAGAAAGAAAGGAAAGGAAACAGAGAGGGAGGAGGGAATGGGGAGCTGGCTCAGATAAGATGTCTCCTCCATGCCGCTCACTCTACCCGGCCTCCCTTCTTCTCTTGTTCTGTCTGCCTATGCCACACTAATAATGTAGTAAACCCGAGGTCTGGTTGGGCACTGGTTCCTGTACCTCCTGAAGACAGTAAAATCTTCAGGGGCAGGTCTTGTCCTCCCCTCTTCCTTGTCTCTTGCTAAACCTTGAGATTACATCCTAAAGCTAGCCACCAAGGTCTGTGACCTTATTTGGCCACTTCCTTATGCCTGCCTATACAACTCCAAGGTCCAGCTATCAAAACACTAAGGACCAGCAATCAAAATTCATTATCTGAGCTGGGCAGCGGTGGTAGCGCACATCTTTAATCCCAGCACTTGGGAGGCAGAGGCAGGTGGATTTCTGAGTTCGAGGCCAGCCTGGTCTACAAAGTGAGTTCCAGGACAGACTGGGCTATACAGAGAAACCCTGTCTCAAAAAACAAAACAAAAAAAACCAACAAAAATGTCATTATCTGGCTACACTGGCTAACCTGTCCAATCAAGTCTTACCAACTCACCCTAGCACAGACTTCCCCCTTTTCTCCTTAAAAAGCAGTCTATCCAGAGGCAGCTCCCCACCCTCCTTGGTCCCTCTGGGGTAATAAATCACCTCTGTGCTGAGGATTTGGTGTCCATGGGTAATTTCTGTGCTGACTCTGAGGCTCCTTCAATAGTACTGTCTGGAGAGACTATAGAACCTTTATGGTGCTTGGCCTTGCTGGAAGCAGTACATCCCTGAGGGCAGGCTTTGAGAGTTTATAGCTTTTCCTACCTGTTCTCTCCCTGCTTGGGGTTTTGAAGATGAGGTCTCTCAGCTTCCGGCTCAGGCCGCCTGCTGCCATCACCTGCCACCACACCTCCACTTCCATAGGGGCTGTCACTGTTAATCCAAATAAACTTTCTCCCTTAAGCTGTGGTGGTGTTTTGTCACAGCAATGGAAAAGGAACCAATATATCACCCCAAGTGTGCACTGCTCCTCTGGGGCTGCTGAGGACTCTGCAGCATGCTAGCTTTTACTCTCTCTCTCTCTCTGTCTCTCTCTCTCTCTCTCTTCTTTCTTTCATTTTCCCTTTCTTTCCTTCCTTCTTCCTCCTTTTCCTCCTCCTCCTCTTCCTCCTCTTCCTCCTCCTCCTCCTCCTCCTCCTCCTTTTTTTTTAGTTTTCCCAAGGCAGGGTTTTCTCTGCTTAGCCCTGGCTGTTCTGAAACCCATTATGCAGACCAGGCTAGCCTAAACTCACAGAGATCCCTGCTTGCCTCTGACTCCCAAGTGCCAGGATTAAAGGCGTGCACCACTACAGCAGTCCTACACGTTTAAGTACATACCCAAACCTTCAACAAAAAGCAGGTTGGTGTTAAGTGTTAATGAGTTTTTTGTCTCAGAACTTTATATGTACCAGAGTTTCCCCTAAATCTATTTGTATCAAATCAAATTTATAGAGGTAGAGAGGGATTTTCTTTCCTTGGGCTCAGTAGCTGAGTGCCATGGATACTCCTTACTGGGACAGGTGACAACCTGAGTTCAATCTCCAGGATCTACATGGTGAAGGGAAAGAACCAACTCCTGAAAGTTGTCCTTTCAGCTCTGCATGCAGGCAAACATACAGAGAGAGAGAGAGAGAGAGAGAGAGAGAGAGAGAGAGAGGGAGAGAGAGAGGATAATTTTAAAAAACATTTAGCTTAGCTTGCTGGGCAGTGGTGGTGCACGCCTTTAATTACAGCACTTGGGAGGCAGAGGCAGATGGATTTTTGAATTTGAGGCTAGCCTGGTCTACAGAGTGAGTTCCAGGACAGCCAGGACTACACAGAGAAACCCTGTCTCGAAAAACCAAACAAAAACAAAACCATTTAGCTGGATAATGGTGATACCTTTAATCCCAGCACTTGGGCAGCAGGGGCAGGTAGATCTTCATGAGTTCAAGGCCAGCCTGGTCTACATAGTGAGTTCTAGACCTGCTAGGGTTACATATTAAAACCCAGTCTCAGAGAAAAGAAAAACTGACAACCAAATGTCATCTTCTTATATCTTTGGTTGTGAGCCTAGCCTTTAATGGCTGAGCCATCTCTCTAGCCCCAAATGTCATCATCTTTTTGTTTTGTTTTGTTTTGTTTGTTTTGTTTTTCGAGACAGGGTTTCTCTGTGTAGTCCTGGCTATCCTGGAACTCACTCTGTAGAACAGGCTGGCCTTGAACTCAGAAATCCGCCTGCCTCTGCCTCCCGAGTGCTGAGATTAAAGGCATGCGCCACCACCGCTACCTGGCAAATGTCATCTTCTTAAGGAGTTGGGTTCATATACCTTGTTTCCCTGGTCCCCACTTCCCATTATCCAGACCATCCACATCCAAATGCTGATGGTGGACTCTTGAAGGGAACTCATTCCCCAGTGAAACCAGTACAACCTCTAAGAAATCATAGTAGACTAAAGCAGGAAAACCAGATCTCATCTGAAAATATTTATTTTAAGAAAGCAACTGTGTGGATCAATTTTCACTTTTTTCTTTGTCAATTTTATGCATGTGACTGCTTTGCCTCCATGTATTATGTATGTATGTGTATGTATATGTATGTGTATGCATATGTGTATGTGTACCTTGTGTGTGCCTGGTACTCTCATGGTTAAACAGGGGCGGGATCAGATCCTCGGGAACTGAAGTTACAGACAGTTGTGAATGACCACATAGGTGCTGATATGACAGAGCAAGACAGCGCAGAGGTTCCTCCATCTTGTATTCTTGCTGAGGGCATTTCAGTTTTAACTAGAGTTTGATGTCCTTGATGGAGAGAGTCCCATGGAAAATTGTCAAGTTATGTCTCAATAACTACCATGCTCTGCCAGGAATGAACGGTTCAAGGTTACTCCGACCCTCATCTTACTTTGATGTATCTTTGTGGGTTTAAAAACACTGTATCCCTGAACTTGAGCTTGGGCACAAGAGACATTTTGGGGGCATAGAACCACTCTTAGTTTAGCCATCAGTCAAAAGGACTTAGAAGTTTAAATTGGCTTAATCACTATGGTAGTTGTCAATAACTGAGGATCCTTATATATTCAGAGGGACTAGCTTTGGGTCTCAGTTCTCACTGGCAGCTCACGGGGAATCCATTTCCACCTTCTGGCCTCCTCAGTTATCAGGCATGCAAAGAACATACATTTAGAGAAAGCACTCATGTGAACAGCATAAACATAAGTGATTTTTTTTTAGACAGGATTTCTCTGGGTAGCCCTGGAATTCACTCTGTAGGCCAGGCTGGCCTCGAACTCACAGAGATCTATCTGCCTTTGTCTCTGAAGTGCTGGGGTTAAAGGTGTGCACCACCACTCTAATCTTTTTAGTAACACATTTTAAAAATGGATTTTAGAGCCCTAATGTGGATATACTCCATAGTGGACACTTTGAGTTTCATATACATGGTTAGGGAGGTGAAGCAGGAAGATCAGATGTTCAGTGTCTTCCTCTGCTATATAGGAAGTCCTGAGGCCAGCCTGGGTGCCTAGAGAGCCTGTCTCAAATGACAAAATGAAAGGCACAGTATCTGCATACATATATACACAACCTTCACCATGGTTTGTTTTCTATATTTTGAGCCTGGCTTTTGTCATGTAGCCTACAAATGATCAATTCTGCCTCCTCATGCTGAATGCTAGGATTACAAGTTGGGATTATTGTGCCTGTCTCTCCTACACATTTAAAACCACTTCTGGTGCAATGTGAGTCTGCGGAAACAGCCGTCCTGGGGTATAGTTTCAGAAATGGATGATCACAAGGAAGAGTTTGTATACATTCAGTAAAAATCCATAGACATTTTTTACAAATATTTTCCATCTGCTTGGCTAAATTCCAGAAGACCATGTCTGAGAAATGCAGGGATTGTTGTGTTTGTTTCCATGGCTGCCTCCTTTGCATGTGAACTCCTTGAAGACATCCACATACTTATCCTTTGAGTAGCCATAGTGCCTGACACTTCACCTGTCCCTGAGAAGGTCGCCAGTGTTGTTTGTGGAAGAGATCAACCAGCCCAGCGGAGTCCCAGCCAACAGGATTTCCTCACAATTTAGAATACTAAATTCTCACTTTTGAAATCTACACTAATGGTTGCACCCCCAAACCTCCGTGTTGGGTAACTACACTTGTGTAGCCCAGCCCTGAGGGCTTCTTCTGTTTCTCTCCTCTCTGGTAACCTCTTTCCCAATCCCAGTTCTCATTCCCTCAGGGGGGTCAGATTTCTACCCCACTTGGCTTAGAAAAAAATCCTTAAATGAGACTTGCCAGATTCAAGTTCAAACTTTTAAAAGCTCCACAGGGGCTGCAGTGCTGTAAAAACCACTTAGAAACACAGCAAGTAACACTTTTTACTGTTTACTGAGGACAATTCCCTTGGAAGCCCCATAAAATCCCCTTGTCTGAAACCTGAATCTCCATTGGTGATTTTAAGACTTCTGGGCCACAGCTCTGCTCTAAGAGTTGGCAGCTGTCATGTGTCTCGAGAGGTTCCATCTTTGGTATTATAAATTGGGACAGCAAGCTTTTCAAATGCAAAGAATTGTCTTGATCTATTTTTGGAGCCCATCCAGGTACCTGATATAGGAACCAGCACACATTTCCAGAAACATCCTTCAAGCTATGTTCTCTGCAAATGATAGCAAGTCACTAGGGAGCACCAATATATTCCGTGTGTGATTGCTGGCAGAATCAATGAGACAGATCTACTTTCCAAGGTTAACAACAACTCCATTAAGACACTCTAAAACTATCAACCATCATACTAAGAGACTGTGGCATGTTGCTTAGGAGTTCTAGGACAAGATCAAGGGATACACAAACCTATTGTAGTTGCGGTCCCTGGACCCTGGCGACCCTAACAAACCAGGTTTGACCACCTATCCTCAGTAGGCCAATTGAAGAAACAAAGCAATAAGAAAAAGCAGGCAAGGGCATTTATTCAGTTTGACCATATTAGGAAAATAGCATAGATCAGGAAGGGAGGCAGAGGTCCAGTGACCCCCATCTTTGGTGTCTTTTTTTTGTTGTTGTTTTTGTTTTGTTTTGTTTTCGAGACAGGGTTTCTCTGTATAGCCCTGGCTGTCCTGGAGCTCACTCTGTAGACCAGGCTGGCCTTGAACTCAGAAATCCACCTGCCTCTGCCTCCCAAGTGCTGGGATTAAAGGTGTGCGCCACCACCGCCCGGCCTTTGGTGTCTTGAAATTTAGATTTCTTTTTAATGTGTATGGGTATTTTGCCTGCCTGTGTGTCTGTGCACTGCATGTGTCCTGCTGCCCACAGAAGCTAGAAGAGACGGTCTGATCCCCTGAAACTGGAGTTATAGATAATAATTAAACCAGAGTCCTTTGGAAGAGCAGCAAGTGCTCGTAATCACTGTGTGCTATCTGTCCAGCCACAAGGTTTTGGCTTAAGGAGAAGGCAAGAATCGGGCTGGCGAGATGACTCAGTAAATAAGAGCATGCACAGCAAGCACTTGCATGGTGCGTGTGTGTATGTGTGAATGTGTGCATGGGTGTTTGAGACAGGTTCTTATTGGGTGGCTCTGGATGGCCTGGTGCTCTCTATGTAGCCCAGGATAGCCTTGAACACATAGAAATCCACCTGCCTCTTCCTTCCTAGTGCTGGGATTAAAGATGTAAGCCTGGCTGTTCTGCTCTTGTAAAGAACTGGATTTAGTTCCCAAGTTCCCAGCACCCTCACTGCATGGCACATACTGCAACTCCAGTTCCGGAGGATCTGACATCTTCCATTCCATAGGTTCATGTACATATCGGCAGACAGATATTTGCCATGTCTAGTGTTTTCTCAGTTCTCTCTCTCTCTCTCTCTCTCTCTCTCTCTCTCTCTCTCTCTCTCT
>NW_021604603.1:2556022-2589974 GCF_004785775.1 Grammomys surdaster | reverse complement strand
TCTCTCTCTCTCTCTCTCTCTCTCTCTCTCTCTCTCTCTCTCTCTCTCAGCTAGCTGAGCTGGCCCCAACCTCAGCTACCCCAACCAAGAAGCAATGCATGTATCTCCACGACTGAACTTCAGGAATCCCATAGTAACTGCAAACAGTGAGAATAGCATAGATAAAATTCCAAAGAATTTGGAAGAATAATTGTAAATATTTTCAAAGAATTCAAACAGGACATAAATAAATGCCTAAATAAATTTTAACATGACGGGAATAAAGTCCCCGACGAAATCTAAGAAAACACAGAACTGAAATAAAATTGGAAGACAACGGAACCTATAAAAATAGAATTCAGGGAAGAGACGAAGCCACTGACTGGCTTTTTTTTTTTTTTTCATGGCAACACTTATTTAAAAAAATTTTTTAATTGAGATTGGCTTACAGTTTCATGAGAAAAGCTGGCTAAAAGAATTCATGGCTGCTGGGCAGTGGTGGCGCACGCCTTTAATCCCAGCACTTGGGAGGCAGAGGCAGGTGGATTTCTGAGTTTGAGGCCAGCCTGGTCTACAGAGTGAGTTTCCAGGACAGCCAGGGCTATACAGAGAAACCCTGTCTCGAAAAACCAAGGAGAGAGAGAGAGAGAGAGAGAGCGCGCCGGTGTGTGTCTGACCTCACTAGTGGGTGATCTATTTGAGTTGGTAGAGGTGGGGTTGGGTTGCCAAGGTTTGCAGGAATGTGGCCTCTGACCTGAGGCACAGGGGGGTGCTCTGAGTGAATACCTAAAACCTTGAAGTTGGGATGTGATGTAGTGGTGGCCTCTTACCTGTAAAAAGGGACAGATGAACCATGTGAGTTATGAGACTACAAAGATTAAGGAATTGGAGGGAGGGGTAAGACTCTGGAGGTTAAGGAACAAGGGGTGGGTGGGGGATAGTGGATGTGTGGCTCCTATCTGGATACAGAGCTCCATTAGCTTCTGAGATACAAGAGACAAGGTCTATGTGGGTCCTGTAATGTTGGACGTTAGGGTGGTGGAGGGCAGGAGATGCCTTTGACTTAGGAACAAGTTATGCTCAGGGCCTGAGATACTGGTGAGTGAGCTGCACTGGCTTTGTATACCCTTGGGGTTAGGGTTACAGAGGGAGGGAGATGTGGCCTCCAAGCTCCTCTCGTGTCTTGAAATGCCAGGAAGTGCTCACATATTCTCTTTTGTTTGTTTATTTTGGCTTTTCAAGATAGGGTTTAACTCTGTAGAGCAGGCTGGCCTCAAACTCAGAGATCTACCTGCCTTAGCCTCCCAAGTGCTGGGATTAAAGGTGTGTACCAAAATACCCAGTAGCTCCCATTCTTAATTGTGCATAAGAAGAGCTCCTGAAAAGCCTCCACCTAACCTAGGATGGACCAACTAGTCCAGGATGGAGACCACAGATCCCCATAGACAAGGAACTAAATATGAGGTTCCCAAGAACTGCAGTTACATTTGGTAGCTATGAAAAGAGTTAGCTATCTGTAGACAGTTAAGGCAATGGTTGATGGTAAACTACAAGCAGGCCGAATAACCGGAAACAAAGGAAGCATGGTATAATCAATGGCTAGCAACCTCCGACCAGAACACCTGAAAGTCCAGTGGTTGGAAGTGCCAGCCAAGGTTGGTGGTGCTCAACAAACGAAGCTAGGGTCATCAGCTAACAAATTAAAGATGGCCTGAGGGAGGGAGTAGGCTGGCATGATGGTTCAGCAGGTAAAGGTGCTTGTTGACAATCCTGTTGATCTGAGTTTGATTCTGAGGAGCCACATGGTACAAGGTGAGAACCAATATCCAAAAGTTATTCTCTGACCTCTACCCAAAACACTCTGCTGTCCACATGTATGCACACACATGCATGTGTACTTATGTGTGCATGTGCACACACATACACACACACAAGTGTCTAAAAATCTTTTTGAAGTGGACATGGGGTGTGAACACCCTCATAACTGTGTGAGTAGCATGTGAAGGGTATATACTCATCTCAAGCACATATGAAGGACATGTGAGTCCCTGTTGGCTCATCTGGGAAATGCCCAAAGAATTAATCGACTTCAATAGAAATTACCTCTTTCTCCAGAGAACTTACTCTTTTTCTTCATATGTCCTACAGAAAGCCTCTAGACAAACATCTCAGTGACAATTCCCTTTGGCTCCTTTTCTTAAACCCAGAAGTCATAATCCTTCCTACAATCCTCCTTCTATACAGGAGGTCTGATCCGTAAGATTTCTATAATAAAACCCCTTTTAAAACTCATCCTTAGCCAGGCAGTGGTGGTGCACACCTTTAATTCCAGCACTTGGGGAGGCAGAGGCAGGCGGATTTCTGAGTTCAAGGCTAGCCTGGTCTACAGAGTGAGTTCCAGGACATCCAGGGCTACACAGAGAAACCCTGTCTCGAAAAACCAAAAAAAAAACAAACCAAAAAACCTCATGTTTAGTTGTTCATGAATTTCCTTTATCCAGTTTTCAAGACAAAGGACCCAGAACCACTGACTCAGTGGACTATGAACTTGCAGCAGCTTAACTTTGGGGTTAAGAATACCTGAGACCAGAAAGTCTGTCCTTTTCAGAGATCCCCATTTCCCCCATTTCAGGGATAGGACATCTACTAACATCTTTCTGCATGGAGTCAGGGGATTTGTGTTTCCCAGAAACCTCCACGAGGCAGCAAAGAACTAAAACAGGAATTGGCCCTGCTGTGACCAACCCCTGGGCATCAGCTGCCTAGTGACAGAAGTCCCCTGGGAGCTGAGATTCACAGTGGTAGTTAGCAGTGTATGATGAAGACTGGACAGTAGTGATAGTGTAGGTAGAGCCTGGTGTGTGTGATGAACCTAGATACAGTGGTTTCTTCCCAGCAATAATAGAAGAGACACTAAGCAGATAGCTGTACTAGGTATGGTGGCACATGCCTATGATGCCAGTTTCAGGAGAAAGAAGCAGGAGAATTTCTGCAAGTTGGAAGCCTGCTAGTCTACAGAGTATATTGGGTGAAAGTGAACAATGATCAAAGTAGTCATGGCAGAGGAAGACATGAGAAGGGACAATGGCAAAAGAGCCATTCTCAGCTTTTTTAAATAATAAATGTTCCTAAGAGAAGAACAAGCCCTAGTTTTAGAGCAGGCTACTCCAAGCCAGGCTAGACAGGCAGCCTGCAGGCTCCTCAGAGGCTGCTGGCAGAGAGTGCAGGACAGAGGAGCCAGAAAGAAAGAAGAAAGGGACCCAGCTCTGGTGGTTCCTGAACGTAAGGGTCTAGAAAGGACAGGGACTCCTAAGTGGATTCTGGGTGGGAGGAGCAGGGAAAAGGGAACCAAGGCAGAAAGGAGCCCCTAGCCAGCAAGGAGGTGTGTTGGAAAGCTCTCCAGGCATAAGAGAAACTAGGAAAGTGGTAAGGAGATCCAGCCTTGTACAGGGCCAGCAAACCAGGGAAAGAGGGAAAGAGAAATGTGTCACAAAGAGTTGGAGAAGAAAATGAGGGAGGACAGAGGGAAGGAGGGGTCTGGAATCTCCTGGAATTTAGGAGGAGCCTGCTTTTCCTAAACCCTCCCAGAATTTGACCTTGAGTTACCCAAGAAACTCAATAACCTTTATGACCTTCCTGTCAATTGTCAACTTGACAGAATCTATAATCATTTAGATTTATAATCATAGACCTCTGGGAATGCCTGTGGGAGATACTCCTGACCGATAAGGAAAGATTTATCTTAACTGTGGGTGCGACCTTTCCGAGGCGGGGCATCCTGGACTGTGTAGAGAAAACCATCAAAGCACTAGCATCCTTCATTGGCCTTTTCTTCAGACTGCAGACTTGTGACCAGCTGCTTCAAGCTCCTGTTGCCTTGGCTTCCCCACCAAAATGGACTGTACCTTGAACTGTGAGCTAAAATAAACTCTAACGTTGGTTAATCAGCGTATTGTATCACAGCAACAGGAAAGGAAACTCAGACAACCCTTCAGAGAGCCTATCTCCTGTCTGCATGGATGCCTGAGAGAACTGGATTTCTTTCTTACTTTCTTTTCTATTGCTGTGAAGAGACACCATGACTAAGAAAGAATCTGAGACAGTTTCAGAGGGTTAGAGTCCATGACCATCATGGTAGGAAACAGGATATCAGCCATGGTGCTGGAGCAGTAGCTGAGAGCTTACACCTTGATCCATAAGCACAAGACAGAGACACAGAACTAACTTGGGGATGACGTCCTTCAACAAGGCCACACTTTCTAATCCTTCCCAAATGGCATCACCAACTGGGAACTGAGTATTTAAACATATTAGCCTACTGGAGTCTACTCTATTCAAACTACCATACCATCTATGCACACATAACAGCCTCCCCAGAAACGACCTATATCTTTAGTATATGTGGGCCCTAGGTGTGGGGCTTCATGTAGACAGCTGAGGCATTCACTTAGCTAAGGACAAAGGCTAGTTGTCATGCAATAGCTACACCAGGGAACAACAGGGTTATACCTAACCCAACCTGAGGGCTACCAACAGTCCCATTCCAGTGCCTGTAGCAGACAGGAGGATAACAACAAAATGATCTTTAGGGAAGAAGCATGGGGACTAGCACCTGCAAACTGGAATGCTCACAAGATAGAAAACTCACGGGGATCATCGGGTCACAGGGAGGCAAGTCCGAGTGAGTGGTAAACCAGCCTCAAGGTATGCTCATGGGTCACTTCCTCCAAAAACATCCACCACACCTATCCCCAGTCACCACCACGGCGTTATCACCAGCCATGTCTCTTTATTCATCCACTGCCTCTTGAGCCAAGTGAGTACTTGGAAGATACGGAGTGAAGCTATCTCCAGTACCCTGGGCAGCAGCCTGTCTCTGATGGACCAGGCCAGCCTGTGTATCTTTTATCTGCATGTATGATATGCATGCCACATGTGTGCAGGAGTCCATGGGGGCCAGAAGAGGGTGCTGGAGTCCTTGGAACTGGAGTTACACAGATGGTTGTAAGCCACCATGTATGTAGGTAGGTGTTGGGAGCCAAACTCAAGTTGTCTGCAAGAGCAGCCAGTGCTCTTAACCGCTGAGCCATCTCTCCAGCCTCGTGATTATTTCCATTAAGCAAAGACAAACAGATGTGCAGTAACAACATAAACTCCAAAGAGTGTTGTAATTTAGTTAAAAAGAATTGGGTATCAGTCAGCAAATAAATATATTTTACTTTAAAGAACTTTTTTTTTTCTTTTAGTTTTTTTTTTTTTTTTTTTCTTTTTTTTTTTTTTTTTTTTGGTTTTTCGAGACAGGGTTTCTCTGTGTAGCCCTGGCTGTCCTGGAACTCACTCTGTAGACCAGGCTGGGCTTGAATACAGAGTTCTACCTCTGCCTCCCGATTCTTAGGATTAAAGGTGTACACACCAACATCCCTCAGCTTGCTTATTCTTAAAAGACAATTAAATGGGAATTGATGTGTAAGTGTAAACTACTTTTGATAAATTACAGTATTCTTTATATACTTTAGATTATTATTAGCACATATATATATGTGTACACTGTGTACAGAGGAAGATGGGATGCAGAGCAACTCTGTGTAGTGTCTACATTTACGTGGGGTCTGGGAGACTTGGGTTGTCAGGCTTGTAGGGCAATTGTCTTTACCGGCTAAAACAAATGAAACGTTTAAATGTATTTCTGTGAAGAAAGTTAGGACAGCTCAATGATCCTGATATACTGCCAGTCATAATCATTAACCTAAAATGCACATATAGTCGAAATGCAGTGCTTGGCCAACTGCTACATTTTCTGCAAACTTCTAACTCTTAAGTCTTTTGTTTTGAACTCTCTCTAACCAAGTTACAAACTCATAGGGAATGTCTCAAACAAGTACTTTCAAACTAGCTTTTTAAAAAACTTTCTTTTTTTTTTAAATTTTCCTTTCAGAACTTGTAGCCAAGGCTAGGCTGAAATTCCCCCAAGATGAGAACAGCTGTCAGTGATGGTAAGGCTGCACCTCGGGTCAGACTACCTGTAGGAATCATGTCTGGACAGCAGGAGCAATAGAGAAGGATTGACAGTTTACTGGAGTATCTTTCAAAGACTCCAGCTGAGATCATAAGAGATCACACCTCAAGGAAGACAACTTACTATGTATACCTCCTTTCCCCTCCATCCCCAAATATTCCACTATTTTGACCTAGTCAGTATCCTGAAGGTGAACTGGGAGTAGGGGTGTCACAAGACCCCTTCATACTCTTTCCAATATGGCCACAGTGGATAAATCTCCCCTCCCTGCCTTTCACCATTATTCCTTCAATCTGTGCACTTGAACAGCGGCTGAGTCTAGCCTGTTAGGCCTGCTCAATCAGAGCTTTTGCCCAGAAGCTTTGGTTACAAGCTGATGATTGTAAAAATGTCCACTGTGGTGCACTGGGGCACCACAACACACATCCATTTCTTGAATCTGAACACTCACACATTCACCGATCTTTAATAATGATAGCTTTGTTTTCTCAAATGTCGTTTATTAAAAAATACAATTCCAGAGAAAGTAGAAGATAAAGGAGCGTGGGAAGTGGGTACAGTACACAGACCTCTTTAAGTCAGCGACATAAAGGGTCAAAGTAAAATGAGCTGCAGGCAAAAGGCCAGAAGCTCATCTATGGTCCAAACATCTGGAAGGTTCCATTGCTTTCCGGCTCTGGTCTCCTGCCTTCAGCAGGCTGCTTTATCCTTGGCATTTTAAAATTACATTATTTGTGTGTGTGTGTGTGTGTGTGTGTGTGTGTGTGCACACACATGTTGTGCAGTGCATATGAAGGACAAAAAACAACTTGTAGAAGTTCGTTGTCTCCTGTCATCTTGAAGGTCTCAGTGATCAAACTTAAGTTGACAGGGCAAGTTCCCTTACTCGATGAGCCACCTCACTGGCCTGCCATTTTAAATTAAGAAAAGAATGGGTGGGGTAGCTCATGCCTGTAATCTTAGCACCTCCGAGTTGGAAAGGCAAATAGATCAGGAGCTCAAGGCTATCCTCATCTACATAGGAGTTCCAGGCCAACCTGGGCTACATGACATCCTCTCTCATAAACAAAAACAGAAGCAAAATAAACAACAACAAAACAAAAAGACCTTTCTTGTTTCCATGCGGCTTCAATGTAGATTTCCTCTCTCCAGTAATGGGGTCACAGAGAAACTGTTTGCCGTGTCCTTGCTAACTCTTCTAGAGGCAGAGGCAGGCAGATCTCTATGAGTTCAAGGCCAGCCTACCATATATAGTGAGACCCTGTCTTAAAAAACATAAAATGTTAAATTGAGTCCCTAGCTGTCACTTTTAGAAGGAGACAACTCTTTGGAAACTCAAGAGTGGATTTTAAATTCATCTGGTGAGAAAGGAAGAATGCAAGGTGGGCTGGAGATGCAGCTTGGTGGTGCAGCACTTGCCTAGCACTCAAAGGGCCCTGGATTTGATCCCTAGCACCACATAAGGAAGCTGAGTGAGCCAGGAGGTGGCAGCGGCGGGAGATGCCTTTAATCCCAGCACTTGAGGGGCAGAAGGCAGATGGATCTCTGTGTGTTCCAAGGCAGCCAGGGCTCCACAGAGAAACCCTGTCTTGAAAAAAGGAAGGAAGGAAAGAAGGGAGGGAGGAAAGGAGAGAGGGAGGGAGGGAGGGAGGGAAGAAGGAAGGAAGGAAAGAAGGAAGGAAGGCAGGCAGGCAGGCAGGAAGGAAGGAAAGGGTTGAAATAATCTTTTGTTTGTTTTCTGAAGAGGATGCTGCTCTAATCCAGCCTCCTTCTGGCCAGGAAAATAACCAGAAGAAACAACTGCATTGACCAATGCTCACTCTTCCCAGGCCCCTCTACTATGGACTGGGCATCTCTTTGTCTACACCCTAAACAGCTTTGTGGCCCTACAGAATGAAGTTCTTTCTAAAGTGTGACAGAAACAGGGTTTGGAAGAGAAAGTAGTAGACAGTCTCAGGGGACATTTTCCAGAAGCTTCAGCAAATGGCACGATGCGCCTGCCCCCTACAGGTGTGGCCGGAGCTAAGGGTTGGCAGCATTTTGTCCCATCAAACAAGATGGGGCATACAAGTACCCCAGTGTATTCACCAGGGCTGAGAGAACGGAGGGGGTTAAGGGGAAAGGAAGGCGCTTGAGCCGAGTCCAAGCAGCAGGGGAAGAAGAGAGGAAAAACTTTGCCCTAAAGAGCATGGGTCCCTGAATCTAGGTCCTCGGCGGAACCCTACTATGGAAGGCCCTTCCTTACACACGTAGTTATCACAATGCCCTCCTTTGGAGGCAAAATCAGATGGCCCAGAATGGGCATCAGTCCGGCAGTCGGTCAGTCCTCCCCACCCTTCCCCAGTCTGCCTGAGAGAGGGAAGGCTTCATTGAAGACCCACCGGGGCCCTCCCCAATATTTCCTATAGCTAGAAAACAAAACCCCCAAAATCCTGGAGAAAAAGTCCAATAAGAACTTTCATCATAAAAAAAAAAAAATCAAATCGTCTTTCTCTTTTGCCTTCTCACACAAAGCTTCCTGTCCCAGTTAGGACAACATTACTATTTCATTTTTTAAAAATAAAAATAAAATATCCACCCACCCTTCCCTTCTAAGTGCTACTTCATAGAGCCCGCACTCCACACACCCCAAAGCAGGCATTGCTCCCTTGACACAAGGTAAACATAAAACTCTGCTGTGAGCCCACAGCTTCCCAGGGGCTGTTCAGCACAACCAACCCCAGTGCAGTCTGCAGAGGAAGGGACAGAGGATAGCGCTTGACTCTTCCAGCCCCCTCACCAAGGTCAGGCCCACCTGGACCGTGGGGAAGGCCACCGAGGGCTCTGCCCCTTCCTAGCAAAGGAGTTAGGTGAGGGAGAGGCTTCTCCCCCCAGCTCTGAGCAGCAGCTGCAGGTCTGGGCCATGAGTGAGTTCATTAGGTTCCATGACCTCGAGATCCCAGTGCAAACCAGCCGGTCTTCTCCTGGGCCAGGTCCAGCTCCCGAAGGCGGATGTGCACCTCCCCAAGAAGCACGTTCTCCCAAAATCCTTGCTCACTTAGCACACTCAACTGGAGCTCCCGCTGCTGTAGGTCTCCCTTGGGGATCCCATCATACACCAACTGCGAACATAGGCATTGGAAAGAGAGGCAAGTCGTGAGACACGGGGAATTCAGAAAGAGATGTTCCAGGCCCTAGGGTAATGTGTAGTCCTGGCCAGCCTGGAACTCACGGCAATCCTGCCTATGCCTTCTAAATGCTGGAATTATATTTATTGGAGCGTCTGATCATCCTCCATACAGGGTAGCAGGCTTCCCCTTCTCATATATTAGGGCCCAAGTCCCATCTGGAGGATTGCAACCTTAAGGGTTTGAAAGCTGTCATCATAAAGGGGAAGGGTAACGTATAAATACATGGGGGTGGGATAAACAAATCAGGGGTTAAGAGTGCTTGCTGACTCAAAGCTCGACACTGCCTGTAACTTCAGGGGATCAGATTCAATCTTCTGGCAATCATGGGCACATTTATACACAAATAAAACCAATATTAAAAGGAAAAAAAGAACGAGTACAGTCAGTCCATACCACAATTCTCAAGGCCGTCACTGAGCAGGCGGCAGCAAATGAGCAAGTGTGATTTGCTCCGACATGACTAGTGTATAAGAAGGGACGGTTGGTTGTCACGTGTCCTATGGCACACCTCTAGAGTCCCAGCACTCAGGAGGCAGTGACAGGAGGAGCAGGAATTTGAGGCCAGCCTCAGTTACATAGGGAGTTTGAGTCTCAAAAACCCAAATAAATAGATCATCAAGGAAGCAGTTTGCGACGACCCCCCCCCCCCCGCCCTACCCTGCATACCCCCATTTTCTACAAACCATCTCATTGTAGGTAGGGTTGCAGGTTTTCCGGGCCACTTTGGTTTTCCTCTTTGTGGTCTTCTGAGGGTCAGGAAGGAGGTAAATCTTTACATAGGGGTCAGGGTCACTGCCATCCTGGAGCGGCTGCTACAATGGGATACAAACAGAAGTTGAAGGATCCTGACAGCGTCTTCCACTTTCCCATCATCCCTGAAGCTACATTCTGATCTAGACTCTCTCTTGTTCTCCCACTGGTGTTTCTGTGGTACACACTTAATCTTTTTGTCTGATTCTCAGCTCAATACACGCCGATTAAAAACACCTACTGTGATTACATTAGATATACAGATATATTATTTTTCAGTTTCAGTTTTTCTAGACAGGGTCTCTCTCTCTATAGCTCTGGCTGTCCTGGAGCTCACTACACAGACCAGGCTCGACTCAAACTCACAGAGAGCCTCTGTCTCCCGAGTGCTGGGATTAAAGGAACATCTCACGATGCCTGGCTTGTACTACAGTTGTAAATGAGCCATGGGGGGTGGGGGGGGGCTCCAGGCATCTTTTCTCCATGATTAACTTGTCATTTGGTCCCTTGAAGCCCTTAGATGCAGAGACACGGATCAGAGAGCAGAGGCTGCTTGCTCAAGGTCAGCTAACTACAGCTTCGCTTAGACTGACTCTGTTCCAGGTTTTGTTTGTTTTCCGAGCCCCAAAGGAAGCCACATAGGATGCTGTGTGCCATAAATGTTCGACAAAAGTTCTCTGTCCATTCGTGATGCTGTTAGAACCTGGCTCAAAGTTAACTGTATACTGCCTTGACTCTGCCTGAAGGAAGTCCAAGGGCTGCCCTGTCTACACAACCCTGTCTACATGGATCTATTATGATAGCCAGGTAGGAAGCCTCCTGGGTCTCTCCTTTATAAAACTATAATCACCACCACAACAGTACTATTCAGGCAGGCAAGTGCTTCCCATGTATTATCTCATTTTGTCCCCACAGCAACACTTGGAGGGAGGCACCAATGTCATCTTAAAAAGAGGCTCTCCTCTCAGTACTCAGGATACCACCACAGACCACAGCAAGCAAGCAGCCGTGTCTTGAATTGCCTGGTCAACCGCAGGCCTGGCGTGGGCAGTCTGTGGTGGAGGCTCAATAAACTTCTGTGGTTACTTTCATTATCCAGGGGTGGAGAAGGACTGACTCGTCCAAAAACCACCAACAAAAAGACCAAAGACCAAATGAGAGAGAGCCATTGCCTGCACTTACCAAGCCCCGAATATGCATCACCATGATGAAGAGTTTGTTGTTTTTGTAGGAGATCGACAGCTTCACCTCCCCACCGACCTTCCCAACTGGCCGGGCCCATGTCCCATCTGTAGAAATAAAGGAAACAGGTCTATAGGCCAGTAGTGCCCCTGACTGATGCCAGGCAGACATTTCTACTTCCTTCCTGAAGCCCTGCCCCAGCCTGTCAGGTTTCTGATATTCATGTGCTCTGGAATGCCACGTAGAATTGGACTGGGATGAGTGTCCTCTATCTGACAGAGTAATCACTAACTAACTAGCCATCCCCTAGGAAACCCAGCCATAGAGCTGTGGACACTACAGCCTGGATGGAAAGCCTGAGGCCTCAGCAAGTAAACAACTGAACAGGAAAAAGGGTTGAGAAAGAAGTGGGGCTGTGGTTTGGCAGGACAGCCACCAGGAAGGTACTATACCACCGGGAGGGTACTGCACCACTGGGAGGGTACTGTACCTGAGGACTTCGGAGCTGGGCTGGGGCCTGAAGCCTTCTCATCTCGAGGCAGGGGATGGAAGAAAGTATACACCAGATCACACTGGAACAGACCAGAAAACAGGCCACTCTTCAGTAAGACATGACCATGGAAGGGTTAATTTTATTTGCACACAGACAGACAGACAGGCGTGCACGTGCGTACACACACACACACACACACACACACACACTTTTTTTTTTAAAGATTTATTTATTTATTTTATTTATGAATATACTGTAGCTGTCTTCAGACACACCAGAAGAGGGCATCCAATCTCATTACAGATGGTTGTGAGCCACCATGTGGTTGCTGGGATTTGAACTCAGGACCTCTGGAAGAGCAGTCAGTGCTCTTAACTGCTGAGCCATCTCTCCAGCCCCACACACATTTTTTTAAAATAAAAAAATAGCCAGTGGTTGGATGTGTGGGGGAATAAATACTCTCAGCACTCAAAAAGCAAAGGGTAGACTGTTACAAGTTCAAGGTTAGCCTAGTCTGCAAAGTGAGTTCTAGGCTAACCTGAGTTACAGAGCGAGACCCCCCAAGCTGGGCGGCAGTGACGGAGGTCCACACTTGTAATCCCAGCACCCAGGAGGCAGAGGCAGGTAGACCAAGGCCAGGCTGGTCTACAGAGTGAGTTCCAGGAAAGCTTGGGCTACACAGAGAAACTCTGTCTCTAAAAACAAAAACTATGGGACCCCATCTCAAAAGATAAAACAGACAAAGACAAGTAAATAAAAACACCCAGGCCACTTCCAGCCAAAAGCAGTCTACAGCATTGTATTCCTCTCTTCTCTACTTCCCCACTGACACACACAGCTGGGGCAGGATGTATCCCTGAGTTAGTCTGGGCCTGAAACACAAGCCTTTCTTGGGTGAATGTTTCTAACTAAGCACAGGAAATGAAAGCAAAACCAAACCAAACCTAGGTCTGAGGCTAGACCCACTACAAACCAAACCTAGGTCTGAGGCTAGATCCACCTGTGCTCTCTCATCTGAAGTAGAGCCAGGCATTGGTCATTCCCCAGTTTACAGACCCCTCGTGACTCCCCAGGACTCAGACCTACTCCTCTCTCACACCCTACACCTACTCACTCACCTCAGCCACCTCAGGGGCTGCATGAATCAAGTGCCAGATGTAGCCATTTAGCTCTTCCCTCCGTCTCTCAGCCACTGCCTCTCCCCGGGAGCGGCCAATCACAAACCGACTAGGGAAGCTAGAGGGTAGAGGGACAGGCAGAAAAAGGACACAGGGGCAGGGAGTGAACAGGAGGGTTCAGACATTTCATTTGCATTTCTAGGTACCTGATCCTCGCTTGCTTCTCTTCTGGGGGACCCTTGCCTCCCTGACTCCTACCAGACTCCCCAGTACACACCACACACACACACACACACACACACACCCCACTTCCTAGGACCTTAGAGAATTCTTTTAACCATCGGGCATTTATTGTAAGACTTCTGTGTATGGCTCTGTGGCATTGAATACATTCACCGTGTAGCATAAACACCATGGGAAGTCAGGTCCAGAACTCTTTCTATCTTGCAAAGCTGAAGTAGAATGCTTGTTATACCTCAGCCACCGATTCTGCATTCTGTCTGTAAGACTCTGATTACTCTGGGGGACTCCAATAAATCGAATCATCTTGTGCCTGGCATCTTTCATTTAGGCTCATTCATGATGTAGCTATTGAAAGTCCTTCCATTTCAATTTATATATATACATATATATATATATATGTGCTATTATATTTACATACTATATATTATCACATATATACATTGTATTATATATATAGTACATTATATACGTATATATAATATATTATATACACACACATAAATTCTTTTGATACATTATAAACTTTGAGTCATATGTTCAGATTCACCTAGTGCCCTGCTTTCAGCTCAGCTGACTTTCCTTCTGGCTGGTGCCCCCATGTTTTGTTTTCCAAGGCTAGAGCAAGGCGGTCGGATGCCTGGTGATGCGAGCCAGCAGGGGGCGCACCTGTTACCAAGCCTAACACCAAGCATCCTCAATTTGAAATGGTTCCTTCTGAAACAGCAGTCCTGCCTGCTAGCCACTCCCCTCCTCCTCCCCCTGTATCCTTCGGTTCTAGCAGGATTAGGGGAGAGGGGCTACCTGGGCAGGAAGGAAGACGGGAAGAGCAGGCGCAGCTTATTGTGCAGTTCCTGGAACTCCTCAAATGTCCTCTGGATGTACGTTGCCTCGTGAGCATTGTCTCGCATCACCTTCACCACATAGATCTGCAAAGGCCAAACTCAGAGTACACCTGCCTGACCGGCTGCCTGCCAGAGGGGAGTAGGAGTGCCTGCGTGTGCGTGTGCGCGTGCGTGCATATGTGTGTGTGTGTGTTATATTCCTGAAAGAAAGTCTCTAGTGAAGAGGGTAGGCAACACACAAGCAGGAACCTAAAAGCAGAGACTTCCTGCCTGTGTCTCATAGGACACACGACTCACAAAATTACCAACCAGTTCAGCACCCTGAGCCCACTGTGCAGGTCACATAAGCAAGGGAACTGGTCTGTCTGGGTTTATTCCCAGTCAATAGCCTCAGTAAACTCCAGGGCCCACTGTGCAGATGTACAGAGAGTTAACCCTAAGAAGCCCGGAGGACAGGGATCGACAGAGGATCAGAGAGGAAGAACACTTACATAGCCCTTGCTGGGGTGGAAGACCTTCTCATGCCGACAGAGAAAGACATCACGGATGCGGCCAGAGCTCTTAAGAGTATGTGTTCGGGGGGCAAAGGAGAGGGTCAGCCGGTCATCTGAGCCTGTGAACTTCATCTGAGCCAGGTTATGGATGAAAAAGTTGAGTTTTGTGGCTACGCTGCCCAGGCTGGACTCAATCAATCTGTATGAGCATGGAAAATGAGGGATGTAGCTAGGGACCCAACCTCCCTTTGCCTTGACTGCTACCCAAGCAGATATCCCAAGTCCTGAGGTGGCTTGCTTTGTTTTTTCCTTTTTTTCTGTGGGGAAGTAGGACAGGATCTCACTGTGTAGCCTAGCCTCAAATTCATGCCCTGAGCCACTGATCCTCCTGCCTCAGCTTCCTAAGTACCAGGATCACTGGTGTGTGCTACCATGCCCAGCCCTGAGTTCTGAAAATAACTACCAGATCAAATTACATTCCCAATGTAACAGTCTCACAGAGCACATGACTGACATAGTCATCTCATGCAGTTTATGTCTGTGAATCCTGAGTTCCTGTTCCTTTTGCCAAGGGAAAAGGGAACTTGGGACAGCACATGTCCACATGGTACTATCAAATGGAATTCAAGGACCACACTAGGCACTTCTCAAAAACATTAAATTCTCAGTGAGGTCCAATGAAATGGAGAGGGTCTGACGAAAAGAATGATTATAAACCAGGTTGGGGGCAAGGGCTGAAGAGATGGCTCAGTGGTTAAGAGCACCGACTGCTCTTCTGGAGGTCCTGAGTTCAATTCCCAGCAACGACATGGTGGCTCACAACCATCTGTATTGGGATCCGATGTCCTCTTTTAGTGTGTCTGAAAACAGCTATAGTGTATTCATATAAATAAAAGTAAATAAATCTTCAAAAAAAAAACAGGTGTGGGGGCTCACACCTTGAACCCCAGCAGAGGCAGGTGGATCTCTGAGTTCCTTCAAGACCAACCTGGTTTATAGAACAGGTTCCAGGACAGCCAGGACTACACAGAAAAACCCTGTCTTGAAAAACTAAAAAGAAAACCTTTTTATAAAATCCAGCTTCCATCCTGACTCCTAGACAAAGTTTCTGGTTGGGACCTGGTAAAAAGACAAATCAGGGATAGGCAGTGGTGGTACATATCTTCAATCCCAGCACTCGGGAGGCAGAGGCAGACAGACCTCTGAGTCTGAGGCTACCCTGGTCTACAGAGTAAGTTCCAGGACAGCCAGGGCTACTTATACATTAGCTTCAGAATGCAGACAGGAACAAAGTGATTACCAAGGCAAAACCGGGATAGCAGACCACAGCCCTGGCACTAACATTTGGGCTAAGCCTTTCCCACTGCCCAGCCTGCGGACCACTTGGGTGGGCAGCACTGGTTCGTGCTGCATGTACCTTGTGAAGTAGGTGGTGGCATTGGCCTCTGTGTCCTGAGGTCTCAGGGCATCATACACATACTTGAGGTCCTCCAGGTCTGAGAGCTCAGGGATTCCACAGGACAACATCTGGAAGAGAAAAGGAGATCTGCCTGTCACAGCAGCCCAGCACTGCTTCCTCTCTGAGCCTTTGGGGTTATAGACAGATGCTGTGGGCAGAGGTTAGAGGGCCACAGGAACTGAGGGACTAAAGAGGTCAGGCACCACTGTCCCTGGGTAGTTTGGCTGCCTGCCCTTAGGGAAGTCATGTGACACAGTTGGGAGGAGTGGAGCTCCAGGGATCCTCTGGAACAATCCAGGGCAGCCTTGCAGATGGAGCCAGGTAATAACAGGAGAGTTCACAAAGAGATGAAGCTTCTCACCAGGCCCAGAAGGTTGAGGAAGAGGTGAGTGTGCTTGCGAATGAGGTTGTAGGCTTGGCAGCAAAGGTCAACAAAATCATGGAAGCGGCTGGAAGGCTTGTCACCCCCGTTGATGACATAGGCCATGTCCGAGGTAAAGACAAACGGGGCACGGTCCCTGGGCCAAGGGAACATACAGGTAGAAGGTCAATATGGAGAAGGGAGGTCACCTTGTAAGCTCCATCAAGGTCCACTTTGCTTTCCTCTGCCCCTCACTATGTGTTCTGACCTGGGATCTAGCAATACTTTCTCCCCGCTCCTCAATGGTTCTCAGCTTCCTGTCGCTTTGCTTGGTCCTCAGTGAAGAAGGATAAGAGCTGGTCTTTGCACAAGGCTGTGTGCAAACTTGAGCTCCTTATCAGTCTTCTGGTCCCCTGAGCTGCTCAGCCCAGGGTCAGTGCTCTGAGGCCCAGCTGCTCCAGTCACTGTCTTGTGCCCCAGTTCTGAACCACTCTGGCCCTCTGAGACACAGGAAGCCACTTACCTCTTGATATTACCGAACATCTGTGCATGGCCCAGGAAGCGGCCAAAATCTATATGGAACATGTGGCCCGTGGTCTTCAGCATGATGTTGTCATTGTGTCTGTCACAGATGCCCAAGATGTATGTAGCTACACAGCAGCCAGCACAAGAGTAGATGAAGTTCTCCACAGCCTGTGAAAGCAGAGGCAGGGGTGGAGCCACAGCCAGCTCTAACCCTCTTCTCTCATGAGAACGCCAGCAGCATCAGTACCTGCCTGATTACCTTCATCATATACCAAAGCACACACTATGTACACAGAAACGTCCTCCATGCTTTCTGAAGTAGAAGGAGATGGGAGGCTTATATGTCTATATATACCTTTCATCTGAATTTGGTTTTTTGGCTAGAGAGACAGTGGGCATGAGCAAGTCCAGACAGGAAGACTTACTGAACAGAAAGGCTGATGCTTAAAACTTTTCCCGCAGGTCATGATAGCCCTGACTTGAGTCTGGCTACTGAGTATCGGAACTAAAGGCACCTGACCTTTCTTCATCCACCCGTCTTCCTGTCCCAAATAACAATCCACTCCCAGAGTACTTGATGCCAGCTAAGTGCTTACCTAATTAAAATCACCCCACTCCAGAGAATAGCTGAGGCAGCTTCACACTTCTTACGGTGTTTTGCACTTGAGAATCAGATCTCTCTATTTGGTAAAAATGTGTTGGGGATATTTTTGGGCTTAAGGGGTGGGAGGGGCTGGTGTAAGAGGACTTGCGCCATAAGCATGAGGATCTGAGTTTGAACCCGTAGTAATGAAGTTAAAAAAAAAAAAAAAAAGCTGGGTATGGCCGTGCATGCCTGGAACCCCAGTGTGGTGGGACAGAGTCAGACAGAGTCTGGGAGTTCACTGGCCTGCCAGGCAAGCTGAAACAGTAAGCTTCCAGCTTATGAACAGATCCTATCCACAGACAGTAAAGTACACTGGCAGAGGAAGACACTTGATGACCTGCTTTGGCCTGCACATCCATAGATGTGTGCACTAAGCCCACTCATGTTCATACACACACACAAAAAGGAGGGAGTCAGGCATGGTGCCACTTGGGAGGCCGAGGCAGGCCTCTTTGAGTTTGGGGCCAGCTTGGTCTACATAGTGAGTTCTAGGCCAGCCAGGCTACATAATAAGACGCTGTCTCAAAAAGCCAGACATCACAGAATTCAGTTTCTGTAAAGGAAAGATCGTTTCTTAGAAAGAAAAAAAAATCTATAAATGAAAGGAAACCACTTTAAAAGGAGCATAGCCTACTCAACCCCAGCTCTGGCTTACCATCTCTATTAACCTGCTCATCACAGGCATTCTCTTCAGATAAGGCCTCTGGAAGATCAAAACATGCTGGTCTAATGGCCACCAGTAATGAGTGCACTCCTCTTCCCTCCTCCCTGAGCAGGACAGGTATGAACCTCAATTTATACGGTCCTTCTCCTTACTTGAGGGTCTCCCTGATGAAATGTGGATGTTGCTTACTGAATATAGTCAAGATCTTTTCTTCTAGGCGTTACCATAAGAAACTACCAGGACCATGTCTCACTCCTGTAATCCCAACATTCAGGAAGCTGGGGGTGGGGGGAACATGAGTTCCAGGCCTACCTAAGCTATTTTATAGAGCAAGGTCCTGTCTCAAAAAACCAAAAAGGGGGAAATTAACAAAGATAGCTTCGAGGTATGTGTCTGCTTGTTGGAGATACTTCCACATTTATTATGACTTGCTAGTACACTGGCATGGAGTAATTACAGTTCTAACACCTAGCACGGTGTGCGATATGGGAAACGTTCAGCACCAGGAAAACATGTTGGTATAAATAGCATATGGGTCTGAAGGAGGGAGCGAAGATTCAATAGTAGTCCTCTCCAAAGATATGTTGAGCTGTACAATATAGAAGGAGAAGTTTTTAAGGCTGAGAAAAAGGAAATAGCTTTCTAGACAAAGGCTACTATTGACTAACCACATGCCTGTATCCCCTACCCTTGAGCCTGGATGAGCAGAGGATGAGACTGGGGCAGGCCAGGCTGAATGACAAAGGCAGTGGTGCAGATGCTGGACTTATCACGACCTGCCCCTTTCCACTCTCGCCCCATACTCCATTAACCCAAAGAATACAGTCATGAAGCTGCGTACTGACCATGGCTCACAGCAAGCCACCAAGGTCCTACCATCCCTGGAGGCTCACTTTCTTCCTGTAGCCCGGGGCCGGCCAGGCCTCTTTGCTCTCATTGTTAGTCTCACCAATAGCCTCCATCTTGGCTTCTAGTTGCACAAGGGGCTGGATTAAAAATGACAGCCAAAGCCTCTTGCTGCCATCTTGAATTCTCCACAGCCCCCTGGATGTTCGAGGGCAACTGGCCTGGATCCATAGTTAGGACAGATACAGTCAAGCTCACAAAAGCTGCCCCACTCCTCCGGTAAGACCCAAGGAAAGTTTCTCTGACCAATATCAAAGAATAGTGTTACTTTACAAGAGGCATCTGACCCATCTACACAGAAGCATGGAAGCTGAGATGCTCATCTGTGGACATGCAGGTCCAGCGAGAGCAGAGCCATATGCCACAGTCAGGCACACAGCCTCAGCTCTCGAGCTTCTGAGTCATCAATCCTACCTTTTCATATTCATCCTCCCCGGGGTTATGTTTTTGTAGCCAGTCGGCCAAGGGACGGTCCTTGAAGGAGCCAGTCACGCCATGCTCCACCTGGATCTTGCGCAGTGTCTCTGCGTTGGGTATCATCTCTACCATCCCTGAGAAAGAAGGGGTCGGGCTTATGCTCCAGAACACAGGGAAGAAGTCTACTGCAGCAGGGCTAGGTGCTTCCCATGAGCTAAGTTCTAGGGCTTTTGGACAAAGTCTGCTATTAGGAGGGATACACACATGATGGATGATGGGCAGAAGACCACATCTACATCACAAAGTCTCGACTGGCTCCATGCTTCCACAGTTCAATGTTTCTTTTTTTTCCCTCTTTTTGAATTTTACTATAGAATTTACACACACACACACACACACACACACACACACACACAGAATGAAAATGAAAGTGGTTTTTGTTTTTTTTTTTAATCAATGCCTTTTTAATCACCACCCAGCTTCAATGAGCACCAACACTTAGCTAATCTCATATCCCCTCCATTACCTAGCTAGCCTCCTATTTCTTGCCGCTCCTGCTGGAGTACTAACGACAGAGCAAGACAGGGTCTCACTCTGTAGTCCAGGGCTGGCTTCAAACTTCTGATCCTGCACCTCAGCTGAGAGCTGGGATCACAGGCGTGTTGTCACTACCCTCGGCTCTAGACATGCCATCTCGTGCATAAATACTTTTAAGTATGATCAACAAGTACACAATAACCAGTATGTGTCATATCCAAGAAAAAAAAAAAAAGAAAAGAAAAATGGGCAGCAGCCCTTGAAGCCAGCTGATTTTCAGATTTCTTACAGCCATCTCAGAACTACAATTGGTTTGTTTGATCAAGATCCAAAGTCCACAGAGGTTGCTATGCCTCCCACTCTGTTTTGTTTTGCAACAGTCTCTCCCTTACTTTCTTTTTTCAAGTCACCCCACATCTTCTCATGGAATAACCCTGCCCTCCTATTCTCCATTGTTGGGAAACAGGCAGAAGGCAGCAAGGGAAGGGATGCCCTGGCCCGCCTCCCCACTGACCTTTTCCTCGGCCAGTGGAGAAGCAGCGGAAAATGACCATGCGCATGTCCAGCCCCTCCTGCACCCAGATCTTGCTCATGATGCGGATCATCTGCAGGGTGAGCATGTCCTGGCGAAGGTCATCCCCACACTGGATAAGGAAGAAGAGCCATTAAAATCCACTTCCACTCCCTTCTGCAGCCTTCCAACCCCCGCAGCCTTCCAAACTCCTGTGGCAGGGAGAAGCTGCAGTTTTTCAGCTTTGCACCACTTACCTGTTGACCGGGCCCACTTGAGGTCAAGGAGGAAGAGAGGGGACACTGATCCCTGCTGTTTGTCTTTTTCGGTGTCTCCCACCCCCAATATTCCTGCATGCCCATTATAGTTCCTTTTCTGCAAGAAACTCCTCTGATCACTAACCCTGTGACAAGGTCTCTCTGCAGCTCAGGCTGGTCTTGACCAGCAATCTTCCTGCCTTGACCTGTGAGTGCTAGATTACAGGTATAGACCCCCATTATGTCTTATTCTTCAGGCTTTTTTTTTTTTTTTTTTTGGTTTTTCGAAACAGGGTTTCTCTGTGTAGCCCTGGCTGTCCTGGAACTCACTCTGTAGACCAGGCTGGCCTCGAACTCAGAAATCCACTTGCCTCTGCCTCTCAAGTGCTGGGATGAAAGGCATGCACCACCACTGCACAGCTCCCCAGGCCTTTTAAAAACGTGACTGTTTATACCGGATCAGGAACTAGCTGTACTATACAGCAAATGTGCACTATAAGGTTCGAGTCATAGAGTATATTTATTTTACTTGTTGAGTTCTAGAAATTGAACCAAGAGCCAGGTGAATGCTAAGTATATGTTCTATTTTTGAGCCTCAGGTAGGTACTACCTGCCTGTCCCCTGCAGCATATACTCTGTGCTGCCTGTCCCCCTGCAGCATGTACTCTGTGCTGCCTGTCCCCCTGCAGCATATACTCTGTGCTGCCTGTCCCCCTGCAGCATGTACTCTGTGCTGCCTGTCCCCCTGCAGCATATACTCTGTGCTGCCTGTCCCCCTGCAGCTTATACTCTGTGCTGCCTGTCCCCCTGCAGCATATACTCTGGCACCATCATTCTCACCACCATGGAGGAGCCAGTCAGAAGGGAGAGTGTGAGGTTCATCTAGTCTAACCAGTACCTCATATAAATTCCCTAGCACCCAGCCATATCTTTTACTAGAATATGATTATCACCTTACCCATGGCATTGTGGGAGTAGCCCCGCCTCCCAGAAAGTGCTTCCATATTCTGACCTATCGATTGCCTCTATTTCTCCTAACACTGCTGGGGCCAGGCAGAATGTATCAAAATCCCCTTTTATCTGCTAGTCTTTCCAAGGGTATGAGTGGACTGGAGATGTGGCTCAGAGGCAAAGCTGTTGCCTAGTATGCTCAAGACCCTGAGCTCAATCCCCAGCAATACGGGTGAGAGTGGAGGTGGGATGGAGGAAGGGGAAGAGGAGGAGGAGGGAGAAGAGGAGGAGAGAGGAGAATAGGAATGGTCCAGGCCTTTCCTGACAGTCTTGAGCATTCTTTTCTCTCACTGTTTTCATTCCACCAGGCATAAGTAAAGTATTGGTTTTGCTTCATTTTGTTTTCTGAAACAGTGTCTCATTACATAGCCCAGGCTTGCCTCATGGCAATCCCTCTGCCTCAGCCTCTTAAGTGCTGAGATTTCAGGCATGTGCCGCCAAGCCGCTGAGTATGGCACTCTCACCTTGAAGATGACTCTGATGTTCTCCCCCAGGGGATCCACATTTTGAAAGGCGAGCTTGAGGGGAACAGCATTGGAGTTGAAGTAGGAACAGTCCTGCATAGTAGAGAGGGTAAGCGACTGACATCAGGGTAGTCCGCAGCCAGGAAGGGAAAGGACCCTCTTCGCGGTGAACCAGAGCGCTGTCTACCTTCCTGTTGCTGGTCCACCTAGGATGTGTTCATTGCGTCCTCCAGATTTCCCAGGAAACCAAAATCTACGTCCCTTTCCTCGAGTCTCTCATCTCGGCTTAGGTTGTTAGGACCGGTGGCTCTACCATCCGATTGCCCACCCCTTCCCATCACTCTCTACAGAACTTACTAGTTTGTGACTGCTAGTAAATCTCATGTTCTACACGTTCCTAATACTACCAACTGCCTCAGAGTTGTGAGGATGGAACGTAAAAACCAACAAAAGACCCGTGCTGGACAGTGAGTCGAGGCACACGGCCGAGAGCTGCCGTCCTCGCCACCTTCCCCAGCTTCATCCTCAGCAGCATCGGGAGACCCAGCTGCTGGCCCAGTTCCTCTGCCCTGCACAGTTACAGTTGTCAAGCCATGCCCACGCATAGTCAACCGGGGAAGAGGTCAGCTGTTTGCCCTCCTCCCTCCTCTCCTAAGACAGGGTAAGGAGGCCCTCATCTCCCCAAAGTGTGCCCCAGTCTTTGAAGTTCCACACCTAGCAGTGACTCACCCTGGGCACGATGCCCTTCACCAGCAGACTGGGACTAAGCGGCAGACGGCACGAACCATTGAGGGCAAAGAACTGCATCACCTCCTCCAAGCCCTTACGGAGGATACCCTTCAGAGGGAATAGGGAAAAGCAGGGATGAGGTGAGAGGCCTAGAGGTTCCACTCAGAGCCAGGTGTCTCCCAGAGGAAGGTACCTGTGCCTGAATAACAGGGACAACCTCTGAGCAACTCTTGGGAGGGACAATCACCCACTTGGGCCCCAGACTTGCTGAGTGCACAAAAAGCACACCTGAGTTTCTACAGAGGGAAGACATCCAGGAGAATATAAGAAGCAGGCATAGAATGAAGGGCAAGAACACCCCAAGGGGTAAAATCCTTCCTCGGCATTGCTTAGAAAAGCTGACAATCCCGACTTACATATAGAATTCTCTCAAGTTTTAAATGTCAGAAATCAGAAGCACTGCTGGTGTGGCACAGTGTCCCTTTCTGTCACCTGTCTCAGCCCCGAGCCACAGTTCCCCACAAAGAAGTGACAGAATCCTAGCCCTCACCTGCTGAATGTGCCTATGCAATAGACAGCATACACAAATATGCCTAACCTTTAAAGCAAACAGCCAAGTCAAAACTCTACTATTTACAAGCCAAACAAAACACACTCATGAGCTGTAGTCAGCTTGGGGACCATCTGCTTAGGCCTGCGGGTTACAACCACCTCTTTCTAGTTTCTAAATGGGAGACAGTCATTTTCTGTCCTGCTGTTCAGGACGCCTGTGAGAAGGAAACTCCTGGATACATAAGCCTTAGTTAGAAACAGGGACAGGCAGAGCCAGCCTTGCCCACTCACCTGGCGTGCAGATGGGGTGGCCTCTCGGACCTGCTGGGCGAGTTTGGCCAGGGTGTTGACAAGCCAGCACTGGCGGTTAAACTCCTCCCTCAGTCCCTTGCCACAGCAACACAGCAGGGCTGCTAGCAGGTATTGGTAGCGGATGCTGAACTGAGAGTCCTTGAGGCTATCTTTCAGTAACCTGCAGGGCAGGACAAATGGGCTATCAGGCTACTCAGTATCAAGCTAGGGAAGAAAGGGTCATACATATCCTACCTCAATTTAAAAAGCACCCGCCCCCTGCTTTGGGGGAAATATAGTTTGAATATCTACCCTGTCTTTGAGCTGAAGCCCCTCTACAGCTCACCTTACCTTTATACTTCCGCCATGGATGGGTAGAGAAGGGGGACATAAATGATACTCCCAGAGTTACATGGAGGTGAACTGAGACCTGCCCTGAGGAAAGATACTAGACCAAGGCCACAGGGTAGATCAGCGACATACTGGAGCCTAATCTCTTAGCTCCTTGATCTGGCCTGCCATAGGGAAGATAGTCTTGGCCTAAGGACCCTGTCTACCTTCTTTCTTTCTTCCCATGATTTTACCAGAAGAAGTAGTGGGTCACTCGCAGGTCAGAGATGGCTCGCTTCAGGAGAAAGCGCACCAAGGGGCTATCCAGGTAGCACTCATACTTCAGGGCCTGTTCAGAAGAAAGCAAACATTCGGCTTTATTAACCACCTATGGCCACACTGACTAGTGTCCCTGGGATCTTGGCTTCTGAGATCAGATGCAGCATGAAAACCGTACGGCCTCCCACCTGTACTAGCTGGGGCAGGTAGTCCAGCAGCTCAGCATCTGAGAGGGAGCCGATCCACTGCACGGCCATCCGCCGCACCTCCTGGTCTGGAAAGCTGCAAAAGAGTTTGGACCCTTGACGATCCTCACTATGGGCGGTGACTCAGATGTGAGCCCACAGAACCTTGTGCTTGGGGGTCAGAGGCATGGAGTAGGAAGTGTCATTTTCCCCAAGATCTGCATCTCTTCTGGAGGGCAGTTCTTAGGGATGGTCCTTCCCCAAGGACAGAGTCTCCCTTGGGCAGTGAAGAATAGGATAGTGACCTTTCTCATTCCCTGAACACTTTAAAAAAATAAAACAAAGTGTTCCACTCCACCCCCAAAGCTCTTCCTCAACTTTCTGCACTGGGTTAGAAACTCAAGGAGCCCTTGAGTGGGTGAAGCATGTTTTCTGGGTAACATCCTATAATACAAAGCATGCCAGGCGCGCAATTGAGAACTGTGGGGTTTTATATAAGCCAATAGACAGCCTGGAAAATGAGTTTCTCAGGGATTAGCAAAGATGTAGCCTCAAAAAGTCTCATTGGCAGGTATAATTTAATTACTCAGATGGCAAGAAATAGACCAGGAAGCCTGGGTGCAATATAGAAAAGACAGCTGAGGAGTCTCAGACTGGGAGCCCTGTGACCCTAAGAACTTTTCAGGAAAAGGAAAGAAGAGTGGAAAAGGTTTGGGCTGTACAAGGGAGAGCATTTGTTAAAACTTTGGGTGAATGTAGGTATTTTCTTATATGTAAATTTCACCTACAAAAAAAGAGGAACCCTGAACTCTATTAGTAATGTGCGTGCTACTGGAGCATGGTGGTGTATGTCTTTAATCTCAGCACTCTGGAGGCAGAGGCAGGCAGATCTCTGAGTTCAAGACCAGCCTGGTCTATTAAGTCGAGTTCCAGGCCAAGGAAGGCTACATATTGAGACCCTGTCTCAAAAACAAAAACGTCTTTTGTTGTTGTTTGTTTGTTCATTGGTTGTTTTGTTTCAAAATAGGGCTTCTCTGTGTAGCCCTGGCTATCCTGAAACTTGCTCTGTAGACCAGGATGGCCTTAAACTCAGAGATCTACCTGCCTCTACCTCAAGAGTGCTGGGATTAAAGGCTTGATCCACCACCACCCAGTCAAAATTGTTTAACAGAAAGTTTCTGCCTAAGTATTTACAATAGTTGAACGCTGTGTAGCTGTGTAGCAGGTGCACAGGTGCGTACTTGCACTCTTCACGATGCATGCAAATGAATGTTCATGGCGGACTCTAGGTGACTTGCACATGGGGATACTCACAGGATTGTGTTACGTTCGAGAGTAGGCAAAAATGAGACAAAGCAAAAAGGGAGAGTAGAAAAGCCCTGAGTGCTCATGTCTGTGACACGGCTTTCCCTGAGTTGGTCTGTCAGTAATGGCAGTCCTGGAGCAGGGACAAGTAGGAGCTACAACTCACGTGGCATGCAGGAGTCCCAGGGCATCCTGGTGGTTCATGTGAGTCCACTGTTGCAGGAGAGCATAGATGTCCGGCAGGCAAGCCCACTCCCAGCTGGGTGCACTGGCGAGCACCAAGGGGAGCGAGCTCACCTCAGTGTGGCAATAATAGCGCTTCTCCCACAGCTGCTTCTTGTCCGCATCAGTGAGCCTACGGCGAGAGCGGCAGAGTGGGCCGGAGCACACAGAACTGCCATCCCAAGGGAACTGCTGCACACACTACCATTCAATGGCTTCCCAACGTCACCACACATTATCACAGAAGGGGCTTGGTGACTTCTGGCAACAAGGTCCCACACCAATGCCAGTTGAGTCAGAATGTCTACAGAAACTAATCATTTGGTTTTTTGTTTTTTGTTTTTAAATGATCACAGGTGACTGCAAGTTAACAGGGTCCACATCTCACCTTTGATCCAATCTCTGGGACATTTCTCAGACTGAGGATGAAATCATAGGCCAATATAATACCAGACTGGGGATGCCCTGATGGTACTACTTCCAAGTAGAGCCACTAGAGGGCAGTGGGGAACACCTGTCAGGGTTTGGTCAGAAGTGAGGCCTCTCGGGATTTCTCTTTGATTTATAGAGGGTCTGTAGCTAATTGGGACTCGCCTGAGATCAGGTGTCTAATGGAAGACTGGAACCAAGGGCTAATGAAATGAGGGGTGAGGAGTGGGCTGGGGGCAGGGAGGTCTGCCTCTCTTGTTCCCCCACCCAGCATATGCACAGGGCTATGCAGGGCCCAGAGAGGTGGCTAGGATGATCAAGAGCTCTGACTTTCCTCACTCGCCCTTCCCTCTCCAGTCCTGGTGGACACAGCAGCTCCAAGGATGAGATCAGCCTAGGCTCCTTTACTCCTGAGAGCTGCCAGCTTGCAAAGACACCTGATCTTTTTTGGAATGTGACAAGGCCAGAAAAATGCAAAGGCCTTTGGTATGGAGGAAGGGGCAGGAGGAGGTAGGGGCAGGGTGGAGAAGACAGCAGTCAGCTGGCCCACCAGAACCAGGCAGTGTATCTGGGGTAGTGGCAGGTCACTCACTAGTGTGGCACCGGACATTCTCGGATCCTATTTTCAGACCTGCCCTATCCACTTTCCCTAGTGTCAACTAGAGAAAGGTCTGGGGGCGGCCACCACTGCCAAGTGGTAGAAATGACCCTTTCAGTGACTACTTCCAGTCCTCAAGCACAATGGCACGGCCTAGATGCTGGGAGGTAAGAGGTCAGGCAGATACGGTCAGACAGTGGGAAGCCTGCACTACATATGGAGGTGTCCCGGGCCTCACCAGTATAGGGCCTCCTTCTGCGTAATGTCTTTAAGTTTGCGCTGGTCCTCCTCCCGGAGACTGCCAAACTCATAGCGGGGGCTGAACTTGTCTCCAGGGGGGCTGGTGAACTTGATGTCAAAGGCCGAGGTGGGGAAGTCAATCTTGGGATATGATCGGAGAAGCAGAAGCAGCAAGGAGAGGAAGGAGGCAGTGTCAGTGGAGGCAGCCACTTCCCTGGTCCCCGGCTGCTCTCTCCCAGGCTGCTGCTCCGGCCTCCAGCCTCCCCTTCCCTGAGGCTCTTGGTAAAATAACCCTGATGCCTGTGGTGATTCCCAAAGTCCCAGCTGTAACTTTCAGCAAAAACTGAAAGGAAGCTGTAAGAAGCCTAGTGTGTCACGCCAGTAATCCTAGCACTCAGAAAGACTGAGGCAGAAGCATAGCTGCAAGTTTGAGGTCAGTACAACCTACACAGTAAGTTCTAGGCCAGTCAGCGATCATAGAGAGGCCCTGTTCCATCTAAACCTTCCCCTCAAAAAAAAAAAAAAAAAAGGAAACATGGGCTGGGGGATGGGGAGTGGGCTAAAGCCTTTAATCCTAGCACTTAGGAAGCAGAAGCAGACAAATATCTTAGAGTTTGAGGCTTGTCTGAACTACAAAGCAAGTTCCAAGACAGCCAGGGCTGTTACACAGAGAAACCATCTCAAAAAAAAAAAAAAGTCAAAAATAAATAATGGATGGATGGGAAAAATGGGGAAGGGAGGGAAAGGCTGAGTTGAGCAAGACAGGATAAGCCCCACTTCAAAACCCTGATTGGCTACTGATAGAGCAAGCCACTGAGAGTACCCAGGCTGAAGCTGGAGACCTCCTAGTGTAGTCCTGGAGGCACCGTAGCCTGCTGGGATCTGGGATCACACCTTGAGTGAAGGCTCTATTAACTCTAGGGCCTGTGATCACCTGCTCTGTGCCACCAAAATACATGTCCTCCTAAAATGGGCATCAGAGCTGAAAGATCCGGTTCTCCAAGGGATTGGCTCACTCACTCAGCAAGTGCAAAGAGCATCTGCCACGTACTAGGCAAGGTCAAAGGCAAAAACACCTGCTAATGGAGTCGCACTCTGGATCTTTCTTCTTCATTGTCTGTTGGTTGTACCAACCCCTATTCCATACCACAGTATCTCATGGGCTTGATAAATGGGAATCAGGACCAGGATTGAGCCAGCTTCTCTCCCACCCTCCCTCCAAGGAGGACAGATCCCTTGAGTGACTAGTGACAATGTTTTCCCTCGGGCCCCAAGAAAAGCACCCAATTGGATCTGGTCTAGAAGTATGAGGTCTCCAAGCAAGGGGAGCCATGAATGGAGAAGGTCTCAGACCTATCTTCAGAGGATGCTGTGAAATTGGGGGAGGGGGTGCCTTGCATTCACGTTCTCCCATTCACTGAGATGCTTGTCCCTATCTCATCCCATGCCCAGAGCTCCTAACTAGAGCTCAATGGGAGCCTTGGAGCTAACTTTGGTGTTGTGTGACAGATGAGTGAGAGACAGTGTCTGGGTCTCACCTGCAGGATAACACTGTCTGGCTGGTGGAAATTAGGTGCACTCCAACGGGCACTGGAGTTTTCCTGTGTTGCTGGCCACAAGCCCAGAAGCTTTCGGCCACAAGTCAAGACTCTAAGGCAGAAGGAGAGTAAGATGAACAACCAGTGCCTATGCTGTGAGTTTCTCTTCTGCTCACTTATCCCCAAACCTTTTCTAGCTGAAGCTTCTTCCTCATTCCTGTGCCTTGGATTATCCCCATAGGCCACGGGTCTTACTTTAAGCTCTAGGAAGGCTCCTGTTGCAGAAAGCCTCTCTGAGCTCACCACTCCCTGACCAGGATGACCCTTTGGCAGGGAGGTCTCCATGAGGTAGAGAGGCCTGGGTAGATGACCTCTGAAGCCCTCCGATGGAAGGTCCAGATGACTTGTTATAGGGACAGTGCTTTCCCATGTCCCCTCCCCCACCAGGTTACATCAATAGTCCTGGTCACCAGTTCTCTGCATTGAGTTCTCTACTGGGACAGGGACCTCTGAGCTTCACAGTGAGCTCCATGTGGCCAACCCTTCTCAGGGAGTACTGAGTATAACAACCAGGCTTTATCTCCATCCCTCTTGTTCCTTTCCAAGGTCAGAAGCTGCTCCCCTGGAGCTCACGTACTGCCTGAAGTTGAAGAGAGGGGTAGTGACCCAACCCAGAGCTTCAGGCACCCGCTTCTGCTTATTAGCTTCGGAGGAACCCCCAGGAGGGGGAATGGGCAGGGCATAGAGTGTGGCACATAGCAGAGTCTCCCGAGGCAGCCTGTTCACCTGCACCGGAAAGCAGATCCTAGGAAACAAGGGGACCAAAGTCAACAGCCTTCTGGGATGGGTGTGGGGGTGTCAAGAACAAGCAGAGAATTAGCCTTCCACTTGGGTGTCACCTATGTCCCTAGGTATGTTTCCCAAGGAACTAGGACAAGTCTCAAGAGCCTCTAGGAAGAAGCACCAGGTCCTCTGCCCTCAGTGCACTCAGCTTGGTTGCCCCCTCAAGAACCTACTCATCTGTCTGTGTCCCCTCTCCTAGCCCCAGGGACATAACCCCAAAGCAGGCTCAGAGTTACAGGAAGAAAGAGAAGGAGCTCTTCAGAGTTCCCTAGGAGTGAGAAAGGCAACAAGGAAGGCCAAGAGAACACACACAAGCAGCGAGCACTCAAGGCCAGAAGTTCTTCACGGTCCCGCCCTGACTGGACTACACCCAGCCACACCCTCTGAGTTCAGGGTAAGGAGATTTGGGTGTGGGGAAGTGGAGAGAGCTGGGGGGCTAGGGAAAAGAAAGCCAGGACCCACCCTGTTACCTTTCCAGGAAGCTGTCCCTGGGCCAAAGTCCACACTGCCACACCCTCCTGGCTGGCCCAAGGCCCAGCTGCTTCTTACACCCAAAGGGCACAGAGGCAGGGTCGCCACCCCCAAGGTTAGAGGTCACAGAGAAGGCAGCCTCCCTCTTCACTGCACCTCACTCCAGGGGGAAGTCTCCACTCAAAGAAGGCACTCAGCAGCCGCAGACTGGCACAATCCTGCTCTGCCCCAGCTGCTTCTACCCTGGGGGCCCCACAGCTATAATTAGGGCCCCTTCAGCAGCCAGTGGATATGCCAGGCTGGGTTTGGCTGGAGGTGACAGAGCACGGCTGTTGGGCCTATTTTGAGAGCAAACTGATCCCATGTCCTACTACAGTGGGAAGGAGAAGCAGCTGACCCCATAGCCAGGGAGAGGGGTTGGTCTGGTCATCCATCAAGGAAGAAGAGCTGACTGCTGGTATGGCCATAATCACAGCTCTTGGGAGGCTGAGGCGGGAGGACTGCTGGAATTTCAAGGTTACCATAAGTCTGCATGAGTATGAGACCCTGTCTTGGGAAGGAAGGAAGGAAGGAAGGAAGGAAGGAAGGAAGGAAGGAAGGAAGGACGGGGGAAGGAAGAAGGAAAGGGGAGGGGCAAACTGTCTGACTGAAACCATAATACAGAGAAGCAGGCAAGGCCTCCCCTTTTTCTTGGGTCTCAGTATATCTGGGATTCCAAAATGACCTTCCTAACCCTTTTCCTGGGCATGGTCAAGGGAACCACTACATCTCCTGAAGAGCTGACTCTTCTGGCCTAGGAAATTTTCCTCTCTGTGAGCTCTTCTCCAACATTATAACACTGGGGCTATCTCCTTCAGGGGATGTGCTGGGTGAGACTCCTGCTCAGCCACTCACAATCTTGGGCATCTGAACTGACAGCTTGGCCCTTGGCATGTTCACCAGGAGAAGAGCAGCTTATAGTTTGGGTTCTTTTTGCTGTGTGATATTAGTTATTATACTGGACCTGGCTGATGTGACATAGATAGCATTTTCACACAAGTATCCCCCTGGGCATTAGTCACTGCCAGCCACCTGGAACAGAGAAACAGGAACCGAGAAGGTCAGAGCTCAGATGCTAAGATGAGGACAGTGAAGGAGAGCACATTTGTTTATCAAGCAGTAGACAGTGGGCCAAGTTTGGTCTCTATCCCTTTCTCATTCTGTTGCTGTCTGTCTGTCTGATTGTCCCCAATCCCCCACCCACCCACTCCCTCATCTTATCTCATTATTTAGCTTAGGCTGGCCTTGAACTCTTGCTTTAGCCTTTTAAGTGCTGGATTACAGGTGTGGCCCACCATGCTCAGCTATCCCAGTACTTTCCTATTTATTGGTTTGCTTCATCTTTGAGCTACTGATGAATCTAGGCAAACCCTCTACCACTGAGCAAGGTACTTTCTTAAGTGTCCTGACCATTCTTCCAAGTCTTTCAGCGCACTCCTAGAACTGCTTCTATTCCAGGCTGTGTCTCCAGCACCATCTACTGAGGGTGGCAGGCTCAAAGCTGAGAACAGAGCTTCAGTGTGTGGTGCCTTTTCCCACATGCCTTGGCCTTCATTAAGAAGTGCTAAGAGGCCATGTGGTGGTACATGCCTTTAATCCCAGCACACAGGAGGCAGAGGTAGATCTCTGTGAGTTCAAGCCCAGCCTGCTCTACAGAGTGAGTTTCAGGATATCCAAGACTACATAGAGAACAACCTCCCACAGGGCCTGCCCCTGTGTAACAAGGTAGAGATCTCGGACCTGTCGTGGAAGGACACTCACGTGGGATGATGGGCTGTGTCCATACCTCAAACTCTGTCAGAGAACAGGTCCCATGGTTAGTGAGGATGGGGGATCTCAATGGAGACTCTTGACTTTGGCAGTATTACACTGAACCCAGGTCTCACTACGTAGTCCAGTCTGCCCTCAGATTCACAGTCGTTCTGTCTCAACTTCCTGAATGCTGTTATTACAGACAGGAGTGCCATGCTCTGCTTCTCAGGGACCACTTAATGCCACTACCTTGTCTGCAGTGTGGCAGGGAGTTCTCATAAGTGTTTGTTAGTGCCAGTTGTACTTTGTTACTGCTCTAAGAATGACCTAAGCATGAAGAACAGGCTATGCCTTCCCTCTAGTCCCTCTATAAAACAATTACCCAGACCCTTCAACTACCTGAGAATCCTTGACCTCCCCCCACGGACACTCTTCCGTCTCTATCATCTTCATTCCACACACTTAAGTTGCATTTGCTGCTTTGCAAAGGAGGACACATGATAGCCAAGGGAAGTGAAGCTTGGGGGGTGGGGGTGAGACACAGCAAGCAAGGAGCTTTCTGACTGTCGGAAGGGTAAATAAGGTCCAGCACAGACAAGCACTGGGTGACAGGGGAGGGGGGAAGGTATACAAACCTGCAATACCACCCTCCTCACAGTCCCCTCACCCCTCATTGTCTTGTTTGGCTGAAGCTTTCTTTCCAGAAATCGATTTATTGTTAATAACTAGTATTTGATGTCATCTTGTGCTGGTGGTCATTATATTTATAACTTGCCACACCCTTCAGTGCCACACCCGCTTCAAGGTTGAACAGGTGTTCTCAAGTTTCAATTTGAGAAGCTAAGGCACCGACAAGCTAGAGAGAGCATGACATTACCAAGAAAGCCAGAGACAGAGCCTGACTCCTTGGCTTCCATCCTCTGTCTCCCAGATAACCATCTCTGCACTGTCCATAACGGACAAGCCAAGCCCCCTCTGCCCTATCCCTTTTTATAGATATTGAGATGGGATCTCCTGATTGGCCTAGAACTTGCTATGTAGCCCAGGGTGACCTGAAAATTACAGCCATCTTCTTGCCTCTGCCTCTTGAGTGTTGAGATTCTAGATTTGGTTTTTTTTGCTGTTCTAGGGCCAAAACCCAGGGCCTTGTATACACCATTCAAACACTCTATTTGAAGCTGTATCTTAGCCCCTCTATCTATTCTAAGAGAATGTTGGGAAGCAAGGAAAGTAATAAAAAAATAAAATCTGAACACCAGTTAAATGCTTTAAGAGAGGCAAGAGAAAAACAAGAAAGGTGTTTTTAAAATCAACAAATAGTATTTACATGACCTATTATATATTATAAAGAACTTTAATGGGTACTTCCGGTTGGGTGTTCCTAATAACTTGAAAGGTAGGAATGATTCGTCTGTCCCCAGGTAAGAGTCAGGAAATGATGACTCAAGAAGCTGGATGACCTATCTGGATAAGGATAGCTATGGAACCTGATTAACCCAGGCCTGTGCTTGGTTCCAGGTCTAACTACTGCCCAGGGTATCCCTGAAGTAAGTTAGCTGAGGCCTTCCTGGGGCTGAGAGAGAACTTACTGCTGGTCCCAGATGATGAGGTGGAACAGATACTTGGAGAAGTGAGCCCGTCGGGTCTGCAGGGGGCTGCAAAGTTCCTTGCCACCATGGCTGAGGGAGCAGGAGAGGTAGAAATCTTCATAGCTACAAAACAACCAGAGCAGGTCAGTACACCTTGCCCTTAAAACCAACCTCAGCCACCCTGATGCCAACTTCCGTTTCCTCTGGTAGACTTCTCTTGATCTCTGGAGGATGCAGCATGGGCTCAGGGTGAGGACAACCAAGCCAGGCTTAAGGAAGTATGCTTAGGAGCTTGATCGGGATCCCTAGGCCCCCTAAGCTTCAGGCCCACACTGAGTACAGGAGGATTGTTTTGTTTGTTTTGTTTGGTTGGTTGGTTGTTTTTGTCATTTCATGGGAATGACTGTCTAGCCTCTTCCTTACAGTCAGTTCTGTCCTATCCAGTGCAGCACACAGGCACACACTAGCGTGTGTGTGTGTGTGTGTGTGTGTGTGTGTGTGTGTGTGTGTGTGTG
>NW_021604603.1:2538736-2556012 GCF_004785775.1 Grammomys surdaster | reverse complement strand
GTGTGTGTGTGTGTGTGTGTGTGTGTGTGTGTGTGTGTGTGTGTGTGTATGTACAGGCAAGGAGGGTGGGGGAGGAAAATGACATATGCTGCCGTGAATACCAACACATGGGGGTCCCTGTGGTTCATGACAGGTGCCTGACAGAAGAGGTCAGAGAAGGCCCCTGTTTCCCAGGCCGCCTCCTTTGTTCTGCCAATCGCCCAGAGGAATACATTAAGTGAGAAACAAAGAAAGAAGGGGAAGGGAGGAGAGGGGGGAGGGGTCGGTAAGGGTGGGATGGGGCCAAATGCCTATTCCCCCAGGCCCCAGGACTCTGGGGACCCAGAAGAAGAGCTGAGGACTACCAAATGGATGTCCTCCTCCACCCACCCTGCAAGGGAACCCCAGACAAAGGGTCACCCCCTCCCAGCCACCCTCATTGTGCATCTGCAAGAGAGTGCAGCCACTGGCGTGGGCCACACTCTATCTGAGAACTAGCCATCTGTCACTTGTCTCCCTCAGCTGGCTTTGGATCTGGAGGGGGCAGAAAGGCCGAAGCAGCCAGGACTAGGGGACTGGCAGGTGCTTATCTGTGTCCTAGAGGACTTTCTCTCTCTGAGATGGATACAGCCTAAGGTCCCCTCCAGGTACTAGGCTCATCCCCTTATCCCTGTGCCACCAGAATGCCACACAATAACAACCTTCCTAAGAGGGAGGACAGTTAAAAAGGAAGAAGCCATCAGGCAGCAAAGCTCCGCGCCCCACCCCTCTACCCGCCCCCCCCCCCCCTACCTCCCCACCCCCCCCCCCCACCCCCGCTCTGGGGTGAAGGGTAGCCCCAGCTCTGACTCACCTGGTAGCCCAGATGATGGGAATACGGTGAGTGCCATAGACAGTGAAGGCCAGGGCCCCAGAGAAGTGGCAGGCCTCTTGAACCAAATCATGCTTTCGGCTCCCAGGCACCGCTGTCTGGAAGTCTGCATTGAATGTGCTGCAGTACAGCTCCACCAAGTCCAAGATGGCCGCTGTCAAGGCTTCTACCACCTTCTCTGTGAAGAGAGGAGGTCAGAAAGGAAAGTCATTAGGACTCAATAGGGGCCATTCTGTTGCCATGACACTAGCAGTATGGGACAGCTTGGGACAGGGATCCCTGAATGTCAGCCAATTTCTAATAACTGTGACAAAGCTTGCCCACGTGTGGAGAGATGGGAAAAGATACAGGAACAAGCACTGAGCTCATCAAGAGATGCCCGGCTTTAAATGTAGGCCTTATACAGACTCTTAGCATTATTTAGTGCTACAATGGGTTTTTTGGGGTTTTTTGTTTGTTTGTTTGTTTGTTTAAAGTCATTTTCTAGGGAGACAGTTCGGTGGTTAAGAGCACTTGGCTGCTCTTGTAGAGGACTCAGGTTTGATTCCCAGCACCCCTATGGCAGCTCACAACTCTAACTCCAGTTCCAGAGGCAGGGGTCCCACACCCTCTTCTGATTTTTGTGGGTATCAGGCACACATGTGGCACACAGACTTATATACAGGCAAAATACCCATACATATAAAATAAAAACAATTTAAAAAAAAAAAAAAACCAAAGACTTTTCTCGATAAAACCAAACAACAGTGCTTGGCAAGCTTGTACCTCTCCAGGACTATGCACATGTGGACACACAGACACAGACAGACAGACAGACAGACAGACACACACACACACACATACACACACACGGGGGGGGGGGCGGCCAGAAAGAAACAAAAAAATGCTGTTAGCTCCTTGAAGACTTTAGAGGACAATTTATTCATGTGTGAAGTCCAAAGATGGATTCATTTTTAAGAAAGCCAGTGATGGGGCTGGAGAGATAGCTCAGTGGTTAAGATCACCCGCTGCTCTTCCAAAGGACCCAGGTTCAATTCCTAGCACCCACGTGGAATCTCTCAACTGCCTCCAGGATCCAATATCCCCACACAGGAATACAAGCAGATAAAACAACAAGGCACATACAAAAATAAAATTTGAAAGAAAAAAGAAAAGAAAAACTCAAAACACTGGTTTTAGGATGAGGATCTGCTTGAAGATTGTACGGGAAGAATCCGAGGGTTAAAGGCTTCCTCTCTGTCTCCCAGGTCCTAGTCTTAATCGGAAGTGCAAGAGGTTGTGGCTGCCAAGAGAAAAATCACAACCTAGCAGGGTGATTTTCCATCTGGATTGAAAGATAAACTCATCCTTGCCGATGCCCCTACCCCAATTCACCACTCTCTCCCAGTAACACCATTAGACTGATTAGCAAGAATAATGAGAAAAAGATCTGTGGAAAGAAATATGGGCTCCAGCTGTGTCCACACCTCATATGGAAACACACACACACACACACACTCAAGCAAGCGCGTGCACACATGGCCAAGAAGAAAGAAGAATGTGGGCTGAGCTGGCGGCTGGCAGTTTCCAGTCTCTGTGGGACAAAGAGGGAGCTCAGCATCCTTACCTCGGTTTTCCCTCACAGTCAACACACTGGGATCCTGTTGGGGAAAGGAAGACGGAGAGTCAGACAGAGCCCAGGTCCATTTTTACTGCCAGTTGGTAGGGCTTTTCACAGCTGTGCTCATCTGGGCCAGGCAGGGCTGAAATGTGAGGAGCAGAGATTCCCCAGGGAGAGGGAGGGAGTGTCTGTACCAGAGCCACAGGGTGGACGGAGTAAGCAGATAAAAAATCATACTCACCCTAAGAAAGAGCCCCGCAAGGCTGGGGATGCAGGATCTGTACTGCTAGCTTGCCTGCCTTTACTACACAGTTCCACGGTGGAGTCACTGAATCCCTGACTCTGGGAATCCCCCTCCTCACTTGGTTTTGTACTCTTGTGGATAAGCAAACTGTCAAGCAAAGCCTTTCTAGCCTTGGCTCACGTGGTTATTCCCATGAGGCTGAAGCTAGTCCAACCTCTATGCTTAAGGAGAGGGACAGGGTTGGCATCTGTTTCCCAGGATGCCTCTGAACTGCTTACACACAAATGATGGAAGCGAAGAAGAACCTTTTATTGATTTTTTTATTATCTTGAGATGGTCTCAGTGTGTAGCCCAGGCTGTCCTAGAACTCACTATGTAAATCACCCTGGCTTAACAGAGATCAGCTGCCTCTGCCTCCCAAATTCTAGCTGCTAGGAGAGCCTTTTAGTAAAGTGGCCACCAAGTTACGTGGCAATTCACAGCCCAGTTCCCCAAGAACGGCACTATCCCTTCTTAATGCTAACACGTGGGTTGCTGTACCTTCTGGATTTTCGGCTGCATGCGTGAGGGGCAGGGAGGCAGCTGGTTGAGAGCGTTTGTGATCTCAGGAGTCTCCACAGCAGCCAGAGCATTGCAGATGGCCTTGACAGACTGGACCACCCGGTCAGCCTTCAGTGGGAAATCCCCCTGTGGGAGGCCATACAGTGAAGCAAGTGATTCAGCTCTCTGCCTCCCCCCCAGCCCAGTCCTCAAGGCTGTGCAGGAGCTAATGACTCTAAGAGGGAATTCCAGAAACCCAGCTTTCTTTGCTTTGAGTGGGCCATATCCACACTCCCCAGTCTGTTGGCCACAGCCCGGAACCTTTTATTCCCAGTCTGCAGTGATAGAGTATTTCTGCTACACAAGCACACACAGGTCTCCACCAGAGGCCTAACGTGTTAGGAAATCAGTTGGCAGGGAACTGAAACACAGTGAGGTCCCCACTTGCTCACCCAGACTTCTCATAACTCACTATAGAATGCTCAGGCCAAGCCTTCACGGCCATAGACAGGCTTTGTGTCTCCCCTCCCCTCCACACTTTGCCTCCCAGGGCTTTCTCATCAGAAATCTCCGCCTCTGTCTAACTGTGACTACTTGTGTCAATTCAGATTAGGGACTAGGACACCTACTCCTTCACAAGGCCTCCCCCTCCCAATCCCCGTGGTCATCCTCTTGCATCTAATAGCTTTAGATGAACATTCCGTTTTTTTAACCACATAAGCTCCCTGAGGCTAAAGCAATTCTTGAGCTGTGCACCTCTCTCTCCCCAACCCCCAAACTAGCACAGAACACTACAAAATGGTCTAAGAATGCTCATCAGTGCCCTTGTTGTTGCAGACGCTACCACAGAATAGATTCTAGTAGTAAGTGAAGGGTGAACTAGACATCGCCCCAGAGGATGACCTATGATTGAAATATCTATCATAGATATCAGAGGGAAGAATCTATGATTGAGAAGTCATCTGAGGGGACAGAATTGTTATTTTAATTGTTTATTTGAGACAGGCTCTCACTCTATAGCTCTGGCTGGTCTGGAACTCACTGAGTAAACCTTGAACTCAGAGAGGTCTGCCTGCTTCTGCCTCCCAAGTGCTGAGATTAAAGTTGTGTGCTACCATGCCAGCCAAGAGTTTTAAATTTTGAAGACCACTTCCAAAGAACTCAGCTTTAGCTTCAAGGTATTTGGGGAAATGGTTCCAAGGCTGGTATTTCCATGTAGGACCAGGAGGAAAAGGATCTAGTCTTGAGACCTGCCACTTTCCTGAGGGTGTGATGTCACAGGCTTTCAACAGAACATCTTTTTTGTTTTTGTTTTTCGAGACAGGATTTCTCTGTGTAGTCCCAGCTGTCATGGAACTCACTCTGTACACCAAGCTGGCCTTGAACTCAGAAATCTGCCTGCCTCTGCTTCCCAAGTGCTGGGACTAAAGACATGTGCCACCACTGCCCGGCTTTCAACAGAACGTCTTAAGACAGTATTCCTGGGCACTTTTGACAGAAAAAAAAGGCCCGGGCCACAACCCTTAGCTTGGAGATGCTCTACTTCAGAGATAAGTGATCAGACTTTTTCACAGAAGGACAGAACACCTTCTTACACACTTGCCACCTGCCCCACAGCAAGATGTTGTTTTGCTTGCCCAGAGCCAGAAGAATGAAAAGAGGTGTCACTGACAGACTGCCATCTGATCTCAGGAAAGAAAGGAACTTCTAGCATCTCCTCTCTGGTCAGTCCCAGAGTGTCTGGTCAGTCTCGGGGTGTATACTCACATCAGCCAGCAGGAAGGCATCCACCTCATTGTGGTAAGTGTCAAACAGAAGACTCAAGGCCTGCCTGGGGATATGTGGTGAGGAAAAATGACAAGAAAGATCACAAAAGATTCACTGCCCTGGGAGTCACATGCTCTCCCTTCCCTCTCCTCTGTTCAAGGATCAGACCCTGATGTGAAAGGGTTCCCACTCTTTCCACGCCCCATGAGGATGGGAAAAGGGTCCTTTCATCATGGCTACCTCTCACCTAGAAGAGGACAGAAAACGTATTGGGGCATTGGTTCTCAACTTGTGGGCCTCAACCCCCCAATGGGGGTCCAACATCAGAAACGCACATTACGACTTGTAACCAGGGCTGGAGAGATGCCTCAATGGTTAAGAGCACTGACTGTCCTTCCAGAGGTCCTGAGTTCAGCTCCCAGCAACCACATGGTGGCTCACAACCATCTATAGTGGGATCCAATGTCCTCTTCTGGTGTGTCTGAAGACAGTGACTGTACTCATGTACATAAAATAAATAAATAATAAAAAATAGACTTGTAACAGTAGCAAAATTATAGTTACAAAGTAGCAATGAAAGAATTGTATGGCTGGGAGATCTGCTGGCAGGCACAGAGGAAAGAAAGGAGATGTGTCCTGGGACAGGGACATCCCTGACAAATTTCTAGACATTTACGAGAAGCTGTCATCCTAGCTGGAAGCTGGGCAAGTATACCTAAGCCATCCCCTCACAGTTCCTGCTTGGACTCCACCCAGGTGGTACCCACTCTCACCTGCTAATGGTCTGCTTGACTGGCCTCTCTTGGAGATGAATGAGGTAGTTCAAGGTGGAAGGGCTCTGGTCATCATTCACCTGAGTGAGTGAGCAGTGCCCTGGTCAGGCAGGGATGATGTCCTTTGCTCAGCCTAGGATACCTACCCCATTCCCTTAGCATGTTCTGCATCACCCTCTGCCCATTCTACCTGCCCAGGTATGTGCAACTCTCAGCCATTTCCAACACATACCGTCCGGGCCAGGTCGCTCCGGATAGCCTTCTGCTCCATCAGCTGTAGCCGGATGTTGATGTCAAACTTGCGGCAATATTGGATATACTCATGGCTTCCCAAGGCATGCTTGCTGATGGGATAGGGGACAAGACCATCAGTGCCTTAGGGATTCAGTGGGAGGAGGGATGGATACGTTAGCTTGGGGAAGAAACAGCCAGGGAAGAAGGAAGGGAAGGCAGAAGGTAGAAGGGGGAAAAGCCTATGGGAATGTTGCCGTAAAGTATGGGGTCTTTCTGAATAAAAGCCACCCACAACACTTAGCCCTTGGGCTACATAAATAACGACTCACTGGCTCATTCCCAGGATGCTATAAAGAATTGGGGTACAAAGGGACTCCTTAGGGAATGGTAGTTTAAATCCTATTTTCTAGGCTTTAACGACCAAAAAAAGACAGGCTGAGTGACACAGACTCTTGTCCGATCTTCTTTTTGTGCTACTCACAAGGTGCTGAGGACAGACAAAGCAAGTTCCATCCCACCCCTCCCTCCACAGTCCTGCCAGATTAGGAATCCCCTGGGAGTCTTCACACTTTCTAAAAGGTAGGAGTAGTTCTCACTGCTCAGCACCTACACAGGAGACCCTCAATTCCTAGGAGCCAGCCCGCGGATCCCTCTGTCACCCAAGCTCTTCACCACCCCCCAGATCACACCTTAATCTGAAAGGAAACCGAGAAGAAAGGGCTGAACAAGCACCACTGTGGGCCAGTGCTGCAGGCTGGGCTAGGCCCTAGCATCTGAGCAGCAGAAGCCGGAAAAGGACTTCCTTCCTCAGCAGAGGTGGGAATTTGGACTAGAAGTGAAGGGGATGGAGCAGAGCAGAAGGGAAGAGGGATGCAGAAACTTCTAGAAGTACAGGGCAGGGCCAAATAAGACCAGCCTAGACTTAGAGGCTCTCCACATGCTGAGGGGACCTGGCACCTGCAATATAAGCTCTGATAGGCTAAGATTAAAGTAAAAGTGAACTATGGCATGGGAAGGCTAGACTGTCAGGCGGGGCGGGCCTGCGGGAGGGTCTGTGAGGAAGGAAGAGCGAGAGCAGTGGTAGAGAGGGGGAGGTAGCAGGAAACCCAGGCTCCCCTAGGACTGTCTCAAGGTTCTTATCACAGAGCTGCCTGCATCCTGGAGCAACACCCCCTTCAGTATCGGCCCCTCCAGCTCCGTGAAACAATCCTGAGGGCTTCCTTGGGAACTAGCAATCTTCTGGAAACTCCCGAGGGCCCTTTCCACCCAGGACCCAGCACTATGCTGGGTAGCCGTGTAGAACCAGGGAGGCACGGCCCCAGTGACTTCAACTTGTTTGTGAAACGGTTTTGGCTATGTGGCACAAGTATGGGTTGAGGGGAGGGGAGGGCGTGACCCAAGGACCACTGCCTGGTGTCATGCCTTTGGGAATATTCCACTTGACATCTCCACTATCTCTGAGATTCCAAGGCTCCCGGATTGGGAGTCTGCAGGGAAAGTGTGGCATCTGTGTACTTGGGAGTCCAAGAGTCTTCCTCTGGGGTCAGTCCTCTGTTGCCGGCATCCAATGACTGCTCATGAGGTTCTCCTTACTCTAACTCCCATTCCCTCTGTCCATCTGTCTCTGTGTCTGTCCGTCTGTCTCTGTGTCTGTCTGTCTGTCTGTCTGTCTGTCTGTCTGTCTGTCTGTCTCTTCCTGTCTCTGTGTGTGTGTGCACACATACAGATGGAACCCAGGGCTTCACCCATGCTAGGCCTCATCTCTAGCACCACTATATCCCCAACACTAAAGAGCAAGCTTCACAATTGGTCAATGGAAAGCCAGAACTGAGTGTAAACCGTTCTCCGGAGTCTGATTTACCCACAATAGCCTTGGGCCCAGCACTAGCACTTCTAGGAGACCTTGTGCCAGGACCCCTCCCTGCCCCTCTAGCAGAGGCAAGAATACAGCGAACACATAATGGAACGTATTTGTAGATGCCCTGGAATTATATCATGACAGGTCTGTTTCTTTTCTCTCAGTTTCCAGATAAGGATGCAGAGGCCAGGGAGTGGCCATTATCCCTAATGCTGAAGAAATCCATCAAGAAATGAACCTTTAGTTCTGACTATCAATCCTGTGCTCTAACCATAGACAACTAAGCCTCCATCGAGATTTGCTCGAGGGAAAATGCAGTGGCAGTTCACAGGAACCATTAAGGAGGGAGATAGAGGCCTTGCCTGTCCCTACTCACAAAATGTCTTTCCTCCATGGGGGACACGGATGGTGGGCAGCTTGGGTGGAGGTCAGCAGAACTCCTGATATTTGCGGCCACATCATCCTACCCCTGGGGATGGGAGCCCTGCCTACCCCACCCCAGTTTTTCACAGTTCAGGGTAGTGGAGAGGGCTTCTCTTAGCTGGTCCCACATCACACTTTCCAGGGAGGATGACTTCTGTAGAGGGCACTGGCTGAGGGAGCTGGAAGCCGGCCTAGGAGGAGGCTAAACAGCTGCACAGGCCAAAGAACCAAAGGCACAGAAAGCCACGAGAGCCATTGTGATGTCTCCCTTTGGTTCTCTAAGGGCATTTCTGCCCAGTGGCTGCATGCCCTCTAGAGTAGGAGAAGCCACCTGCCACTGCCCCTAACCTGCCCCCACACACACTGCACATCTCTCCTCTAGCAGAAGCCTGCACAACAGAGACCTCATCTTTGCTTAATCCCAGCTTCAAGCTCTTTCCACGGCAGATTTGGCTCAGGGTCCAGCCAACCCAGCTGGAAGATGGAGCTCCCGGGGAAAGTGCGACGTGGCTGAGAATGTGCCCAGAAGGCGGGAGTCCTGAAGGCAGGGCTAGGGAGAGCAGCAAACGCTGAGCCAAGTATAACTCTCTAAGAGCCTTCCTCGTTCTTCCAGCCAGAAGGCAAGTGTCACCCCTGTCTCACAAGACCCTGGCCCCATTCACTCACTTTTGCAAGAACTCCTCCAGCCCACAGGGCTTCAGCACAAAGTCGCCCACATCCACTTCCCTCAGCTCATCATGGGTGTAGCAGAGGGTCTGGTAGATGAGCAAGTCCACAGTGGAGGAACCTGGAAAGGGTAAGGCAAAGGATCGAGGGCAGTGACATCAGGCAACTGGGACAGACCCTCCCCACCTCAATCCTTCATCACCAGCTAAGTGGTCTCTAGTACCCACTGGCAGTCAGATAGAGCAGACAGACACACAGCTTGGGGTTGAGGAAAGTTACTATATACCCAGAAAGCTGGCCCTTCAGAAATGTCCTCATTCAGGCTACAGAGTGAGGTGAGAAACAAAATCCTCCAGTCCCGAACAGTCCTCCCTGCCTCAGCTCCAGGGACACTCATGTAATCCCCGACTAACTCACAGTTGCAGGTAAAGGTGAGAGGCTCCCGAAGACTGTCACACAACACAGTCACCTTCAGGTTGACCTCATCCCCAAGGTGCTCTGGGCTCGGGGTGACAGTGCTCCAGACACACCCAGTGAGGGAATAGTCCTGGATATCAGAGCCCGTTCGAAGGCTGTGTAGGAAGAAAAGGAGAAGGACCCTTGCGTGTCTTCAAAGGGCCGGCAGGGCCCCTCCCACACAATAGCCCACTGGCTTTTCTATCCCTACTCTGTGGGCTAGGCTGGGGCAGCGGGATGGCAACCTGGGGAAGCTGTAGTCTTTCTGGTCATCTTTGTTACAGTTGCAAACCAATCCCCACAGTGTAACAGTATTGAGAGGTCCAAAAGGAGTTTTCTACACTAAGTTTAAAAGGATTTAACCAGTAAGTGCTGAGCAGTGGTGGTGCACGCCTTTAAGCTCAGCACTTGGGAGGCAGAGGCAGGCGGATTTCTGAGTTGGAGGCCAACCTGGTCTACAGAGTGAGTTCCAGGATAGCCAGGGCTACACAGAGAAACCCTGTCTCAAAAAAATCAAAACAACAACAACAACAAAAACCAATAAGTAATTAGAAATCAATTTCCTTCCTCTTCCATACAAGAGAAGTTTTTTCTTCACTGAGAGGTATGTTTGCTCCTAAGGGCAGCCGAGGGTCAGGGCCGGAAGCAGAGGGACAATTAGACTGATCAAGACTTGTGATTTTTTTGTTTTTTGTTTTTTGTTTTTTTGAGACAGGGTTTCTCTTTGTAGCTCTGGCTGTCCTGGAACTCACTCTGTAGACCAGGCTGGCCTCCAACTCAGCAATCCGCCTGCCTCTGCCTCCCAAGTGCTGGGACCAAAGGTGTGCGCCAACACTGCCTGGCTAAGATTTGTGAATTTTACTAAAATATGAAACTGGTTTTTGTTTCTGAGACAGAGTATCACTATGTAGCCATGGCAGGCCTGGAACTTGCTATGGAGACCAGGCTGGCCTGAAACTCATAGAGATCCACCTGCCTGTGCCTCCCAAGTGTTGTGCCACCACACCTAGCAAACTTTTAAGATTTCATAAAAACCTTCAGACACCTACTAGAGAAGGGTCTCACTCTGTAATTTTATTTACTATAGCTCTTCCTCCTTCCTAAAGGAAAAGGTAGCTTCACACACCCACGCACCCACGCATGCACGCACATGCACGCACATGCACACATACATCCTCCTCCCCGGATCCCATCCTTCAGTTCTTACATATCCAGCATGTGGCAGAATGCAGCAACTTCCTCATCTCTCTCCTCTGAGACCTCAAACAATTCGTGGCCATTGGCGACAGTGTGGGGCTGAGAGCCCACCTTAAAAGGAAGAACAGCTGACTCAGCACTTTTTCCCCTCTGGAATCCCTTCTCTGAAGGGCCTCCCAGATGTGAAACAGCCCGTGTGTAAGGACTTTCAATGTAACATTAAACATACACACACACACCCCACTACACACATAAATCCAGAAATATATTATCTGCCAACCTAGGACACCAAAGACCAAACTGAAAACGGATTTGAAGCCTGGTCTGAGAATAGAAGCTGGGGCAGTGGATAAGAGTGGCCAAACCTGCTTTGTGAGGGGAGACGTGTCTGACCAGCCCAGTGTGGACATAATCAGGCAGTATTTAATACAGTGCTGAGAGTCAACCACGGGCAAAGCATTCTTGGGAAAGCTCCCAGAGACACTCGAGTGAACTCAGCTAGGTTAGGCAGGTGTTCAGCCCAAATGGTCCCCAGGGAGGCCTGGCCTTGGACATCCAAAGCCCTGAAAACCAGACTCTAGGACTGAGCTTGTCCGTGGTGGTATGACTCGGACACCCGTGCCTTCTCAGGAGGAAGATCAATGTGACAAAGCAGGGCTCTGGGCTGGAAAGAGCCTGGCAGGGCTCCTTCTTTAGGCTCCTCAGAGACTTGCTGGTTCTAAGCAGCTATGGCTACAGGAAGCCCACCCAAATCAATCTCATTTCCTTTCCCAGAACATGAATTTAGTGCTGGGATCCTTAGACAAGTCCCCAAACCATCTCCCATCCCAGGACTGTGCTAAAACACTCAGGAAACTGTCAAATGAGCCCCAAGGAAGAACAAATAAGGAGAAAGCTAGTACTGATAGGCCTTCCAGGCCTGCCCAGGGCAGCAGCCCAGGAATGAGGCTTCGGCTCCATAGATTCCCAGGCTGCATCTGGTAAAAGCGGCAGGTCCTAACAGCTGCTCTGGGGAGGAAGGGGGGTGTCTGATACTGTGGTTAGTGTGTGCCCCCTCACTTCCCATCACCCCTTCAGCTGTTCCTATGCCTTCCCTGCCCCTCAGGGCAGAAGGCACCAACCAAGCTCTTCACTGAATATTCTGACTGCAAGTGTCCCTCCCTCTGGTCTCTCTTACTCCCCTGGGTATGTGTAGGGTGGGGGTGACAGTACATGAAGGAAAAGGCAGCAGTGGGGGCAGTTGGCAGTAGGGGCAGTTGGCATGTGAGGCCCTGGCTTTGCCAAGCGTATGCCTGTGTTCCAGTCCAAACAATAGCACCACTGTCAGCAATTAACCTATGAGAAAGAGTCAGAGAGAAAGAAGAGGCAAGAGAGGCCGGGAGGGAAAGGGACAAACAGAATGGCCACTGAAGGCCATTTCATACCCTTTCTGTAACATTCTCTGGCACTGTAAGAAAACAAAAGCCACTTACGTTTGCCCGGCTGGCAGGCCCTGGTGGCATCGTCCGATGCTGGTCGGGGGAGTCTGCCAGGCAGAGGCTGGCAGCGGGGGTACCAGGCTGGCATTTGGAGTTAGCCCTTTCCAGAGATGGCTCACTGGGCCTGGGATAAGTAGGATCTTTCCGGTTGGAAGCCCGGTGAAGGCGGGGTGGGGGTATAGGCGCAGAGCTCAAGGGGTCTCCCCTCCCAGTAGGCTGTGCTCCTGCCCCAAGCTGAGGTGGGGGGGACCACTGTCGCATTGCTTCCCCCACCCCAGAACTGGCAAGAGCTTTTTGCTTTGCTCTTGCTGCTTCAAGGAGAGTCCGGGCCAGGTCAGACTCCCTCTCAGTACTCTGATGACACATGAGATGGGGGAGGGAAGACAAAGGTGACTACCATCTACCCCAGGCTGCCCGACTCTGTGAGCAGGCCCAGCTCTGTGTGATGAACTCGTCCCATCCCTATAAATAGCAGGAGCAGCCCCACCTCTGAGTTGAGCCTTTAAAAAGCCTGCGCTCCAGCAGCTCACCCTGATTAGGCTTTGAGGGACTGTCTGCAAAAGCAGAGGAAGGAAGGACCGTGCAGCTGTGTAGAGCTGGAATTGATCCCTAAGGCTGGACGTGAGGTGGGAAAGCCCCAGGGCACTAAGACAAAGGGTAAGGAGGAAAGAGGGCTGGAAAGAGGGGCGGGCTGTAAGTTGTTACACTGGTCCGAAGCTATGTAGCAGCCTGACTTCTGGGAGCAGGGTGTCCATAAGTCAAGGGTAAAATAAGGTGGCCTTCATACCCCCCACCCCCCTGGAGATACTCCTGACACTTCACAGGCCAAAGACATATCAACGAATCTGTAGTAACCATCTGGGATGAAGAGACTTTGTTATACATACATATATGTGTGTGTGTGTGTGTGTGTGTGTGTGTGTATACATATATACATATAAATACATATGTATGCATATAATATGTAATACATGTATATTATATGTATATATATTATCATACTGTCAGGCTTTTTCACTGAGGAAAGAGTGGGAAAAGACAGGTAAAAGTAAACACCCCCATATTGAACTACATACTTTTAAATGGCCAATGGCAAATGTGTCACATATATTTTTATCACAATAAAAAGCAGTGAGGAAGGGAGGTTGAGAGGAAGAGGGAGGAAGGGAGAGACTTTGGAGTGAGACCAGGGTCTAATACCAGCTCTCCCAGTTCATGCTGTGTGGCTTTGGAGCATCAGACAGGGTACTGTGGAGATCTGGATGGGGTCACATTCCACTGAACAAGTAACGATATGAGTGATCATCAGGGCCCTGCAGCTGTTGCCAGGGCAGAGCCTCAGGAGATAGAAGCAGCTCAAGTCCCACCCCACCATTCAGCCAGTGAGCTTGGTGACTCCTAACTCGGTCCTTACTTCAAGAAAGAAGTACCTAGTGACAGCCAGTACTTCCAAACACCTGCCCCCAGAAGGGCTCTTTTGGCCATCACATTGAAACTTGGCCTAGAAAAGGAGCCAGACTTTCCTGATGTCCCTGGCCCTGCCTCCCATAATAAAGCCTAGCTTGGATCCCTCCCCAGCGCACAAGGGCCCTGAGGACAGAGGGGAGGACTAAAGGGCAAGTGGGTTCTTTATAGATCTGAATTTGGAATGGCAAAGATAAACTGGTTTATGTTCTGAACGAGTGCACAGGAAGGTCCTCACCGGAGCAGCAGAAATCCGGCGGTTCTTGCCCGGTGTTGCATTTTTTCGGTTGGCATATCGAGAAGTATAGGTTCGAGGGGGCACCTGAGGGGGCATCGTCTTGCTCCGGGCCACAGGTTTCCCAGAGGTGTCCTTGTTGAAGTCCAGGGGCCCTCGGCCCTCCTTCCAGCCCCTGGTAGCATCAGACGATATCTCCGAATCATAAGTGGACTTCAAGTTGAGCCTGGTAATTGCATCGTTGATGCCATCATAGTCCACAGACCCCAGCATGTGGTGCTGTCCCCCGCCATCAGGCAGATCTCCCTCTTCTGTGTCCTGGGCCCCTAGCAGTTTGTCAGATGGCTGTTCCACCAAAGAGAAACTATTGATATCATTAGGCTGAGAGATCTTGGAGGGTGAGGGAGATCCCTTTCTAGGAGGCAAGGGAGGGGCATCCCAGATAGAGACACGAGGAGGGAGAGGAGGTGGGGATAGTTTCTTACAAGAGCCACCTGTGTCACCTGATCCTGGAGACAAAGAACATCTCCCATCTGAGCCATCAAAAATATAGAGATAGTCTCCAGACAGGGAGCCCTTGGGCCAGGGGTCTGGGCCAGGCTGTGGATCCTGGGAGGTAGAGTTGGGGAGCTCTTCTGGTGGGGGGACAGAGTTGTAATTTAGGGTGGGATCAGAGCCAGAAAGACCACGCAAGAGCTTGAGATCGGACCGTCTGCCTGTTGGCTTGCTGTAGAAGTCCAAGGCTGGCTCATCCCAGCTGATAAGAGAGGGTTCTGTGTTCTGCTTGGCTCTGCTCTCCTCCTTGTGGTGTCGGAGCCTGGAAAGAGCATCATACTCCATCTGCAGGGCTTCAGCCATAGCCAGCTCTTTGCGGCTGATGCCCACCGACTCCAGGGACTTCCAGTGCTCCCCATTGCCCTGAGTCGAAGACATGATGAGGGTGGGGGCACAGGAGGTGACGAAGCCTTCTAGTTCCTGCCAGTGTCAGGCCTGGTTGTCAGGTACATATTGTCTTGGGACCTGTAGGCAATGGATAAAAATGTGATTTAGTTACAAAGCAAGACTTATCAATAATCTGATATTGTGACAATAAAGTGACATAATCCAGGCCATTGTTCCTTTCTTCAATGCCCACATCAGAAGTAAAGAAACAGAAAGAGGAAAAAAGAGAGACCAAGGCAACTTTATTACAGCTATCCACCCATCCTTCTATCTCTGGTCCTAATTCCTATCCTTCCCTCCATTAGGTGTGCTTCCTGGAAAGAAAGAGGTACTCAGTTTATTCCTTTTAACAGTTATCTATCTGTTTGCTCTTAGGGGAAGGTATAGATGTCATAGACATATGTGGAGATCAGAGGACAACTTCCATGAGTCCTTAAAAAACAGGTACTTGGGCAGTGGTGGCGCACGCCTTTAATCCCAGCACTTGGGAGGCAGAGGCAGGTGGATTTCTGAGTTCGAGGCCAGCCTGGTCTACAGAGTGAGTTCCAGGACAGCCAGGGCCACACAGAGAAACCCTGTCTCAAAAAAAAAACAAAAACAAAAACAAAACAAAAAACCTTATCATCAGCCAAGAGTGGAAGGGGAGACAGGGGCTCTTCAGTCTAAGAGGACAGTTGTCTAGGGCCAGACTCAGTGATAGAGTGTCTATCTGTCCAGCATGCATGAGGTCCTGGCTTCCATCCCCACCACTGCCTAAATCAGTGGTTCTCAACCTTCCTAATGCTGTGATCTTTTAATGCAGTTCCTTATGTTGTGCTGACCCCAATAACACTACTTCATTGCTACTTCATAACTGCAATTTTGCTACTGTTACGAATCATAATGTAAATACTTGTATTTTCTAACGGTCTTAGGTGACCCTCATCAAAGGGTTGTTTGATCTCCCAAAGGGGTCATGACCCAAAGATTGAGAACCATTGGTCTAAAGTGTCTTTCAAAAATTAAGGTTAGGTGTGACAGTGAGATGATTTAGTAGTACAGGCTGAGGACCTGTGTTCAAGCATCAGAACACCTGAGAAGACAGAACCTGGTCCTTAAAGTTGTCCCCTGACTTCCACGCATGGGCTAAGCAAAGCAACCCCCCCCACACACACACATACACACTCACATACTTCTATTATATGTGCATATAATAATACAGTTAAATATTTTTTTTTTAATTAGAAGGGGAAAGGTTCTATCGAGAAGGCATAGTGGTAAAACATTAACCTAGGAGGTGCAAGGCCCTGGGCTTGAACCCCAGTGCCATATGAAGAAAAAAAAAAGCCAGGCATGGTGGCACATGGTATAATCTAAGCATTCAGGAGGTAAAGGCAGAAACCAGGCATTCATAGCCAGCCTGGGTGACCTGGGAGATGTTTCATAACAAGAATTAACAAGGAGGGGCTAAAGAGATAGCTCAGTGGCTGAGAGCATTGGCTGCTCTTGCAGAGGACCCACGTTCAGTTCTCAGCACCCATATGGTAGTTCACAACTATCGGTAACTCCAGTTCCAGGCAATCTGATGCCCCCTTCTGAGCTCCCAGGGGAGCAAACACACATGCGGTGCACATATATATACACAGGCAAAAGTGTCATGCACATACAATAGAAGTACATAAATCTAAAAGTTAAAATTAGCAAAGAAGCTGGGCTGTGGTGGTACATGCCTTTAGTTCCAGCACTCAGGAGTCAGAGGCAGTTGGATCTCTATGAGTTCAAAGCCAGCCTGGTCTACAGAGTGAGTGCCAGGGTTACTCAGAGAAACCTTGTCTCAAAATCAAAACAAAACACCCAAAAAATGGCAGAAAAGAAAGGCCAGCTTCCATGCAGTCACACACAGCTAGTGGAACGTAAAATGGCATAACCACTTTGGAAAGGACAGCTTCCAACAAAGGCAAGCACATGTCTACTTATGACTCGATTGCAGACTTGTGCACAGACGTTAAATACAGGATTGGGCTGTAGCTCGTCAGTAGAATGCTTGCCTGGCGTGCACAGGCTCAGTTTGATAGATGGCACTCCAAATAAGTACAAAACAAAACAATAAGCCTCAAATAGTGAATGTAGAAGCTTTACTTATAATATCCCTGTGGCGGTTTGAAGATGCTTGGCACAGGGAGTGGCACTCTTTGGAGGTGTGGCCTTGTTGGAATAGGTGTGGCCCTGTTGGAGGACTCTTCAACAAGTGCTAAAGTATGTCACTGTGGGAGTGGCTTCTCCTTGTTACCTGGAAGCCAGTCTTCTCCTAGCTGCCTTCAGAACAAGATGTAGAACTCTCAACTCCTCCAGTGCCATGCCTGCCTAGATGCTGCCATGCTTCCAGCCATAATGATAATGGGCTGAAACTCTGAACCATTAAGAAAACCCCATTTTTTTTAAGATTTATTTATTTATTTAATGTATACAAGTACACTGTAGCTGTCTTCAGACACACCAGAAGAGGGCATCGGATCCCACTACAGATGGTTGTGAGCCACCATGTGGTTGCTGGGGATTTAACTCAGGAC
>NW_021604603.1:2536913-2538636 GCF_004785775.1 Grammomys surdaster | reverse complement strand
TGTTGTGTAGTTTATTTTTTGTTTTTAAATTGCTGCTCCACCTCCCCTCCCCCCCCCCCCCCCCCCCCCGCCAAGTCCCAATTGAATGCTGTCCTTTATTAAGAGTTGCTGTGGTCTGTTCACAGCAGTAAACCCTAAGACAATCCCCAAACTAGAAATGACCCAAATGTCTATATGGTGATTCTTTTCAAAAAGTGAAGTCTGGTGGGGACTGGAGCTCAGGTAGTAGCGTGCTTATCTAATGTATACAAAGCCCTGGTTTTGATCCCAGAAACACATAAAGCCAGGTATGGTGATACATATCTAGGATCCGAGCAGTCAGGAGTCAGAAACAAGAAGATCAGAAGTTCAAGGTCATCCTTAGTTGCACAGAAAGCTTAAGTCCGGCCTGAGCTCCATAAGACCCTGTCTTAAACAAATCAGAAAGTGTTCCATCTACGTATGTAGCATCTAGTGCTGCTTAACAATGAAAATGAACGGATTAATGACAACTGTAGACTCGTGGATGAGTCCCAGATTAACTCTGTTGAATAAAACCTGCCAGACAAAAGTATGGGTACATATGACTGCATTTACAGGAAATTTCTGCAAATGTAAATGGAGCGACTGCAGGAAAAACAGATGGGAGCTTACCTGGGGAAGGAGAGGGAAGGAGTACCGAAGCCAGACGGGAACTTTTGAGAGCAATGAATATGCTCATTATCTTTTTTTTTTGGCTTTTCTCTCCACCCCTCCCTTTCTGCAGAGATCACAACTATGGCCTATGCATGCTAGGCAAGCACTCTACCACTGAGCCATGCCTGCAGCCCATTCATTATCTTGCCGGGCGGTAGTGATATCATCAGTGTGTTCATATGCCAAACTTATCATGTTGTACACTTTAAATATATGCTGTTTATGACATGTCAATTAAACCTCAGCAAAATATAAATGTACAACACGGCTCTACTTAGCAGACTTTGTAATTACTAAAAAGTTCAACAACAGGTGAGACAGGGTGCCTAGGTGTGCATCTGCCAAAATATTGATGATCCCTTGGCCCTTAGGACGCAAGATAGGAACCACCGCCAGCTGTCTTTAGATGCAAGATTCTGCCACGCACTCCGGGGTTGGTGCCTTCTGCTTCTGAAGTCACGACATGAAAAGAGCTGAGACAAGGTTGGTCTGTCATGTGGCTCTCAAACTGTAGTTAGAAAGACAGGAGCTGTTCACAGCTCAATGCTCACATGTTCTCCTTAGGTTCAGAGATAATTGGTCTGTGACAGGGTAATGGTATTTCCTAGGAGATCCTAGGGCCTGTGTGTCTGTGGCTGAGGGTGCGGAGCTGTCACTTCTAACAGCATTCCGGAAGCTCACTGTCACACAAAAGTATCAGATAGTATTCATTCTATAGGGCAGCTTCACCAAAAAGGTAACACGCCCATGCAACATGCTTATTCCTCATGACCAAAAAGTTGAAAACAACAGAAAGGTTCAGATAGATCCTGTGTGTCTTTGTTTGGGTTTTGTTGCCTCTTGTGTCTCTGTAACTCAGGCAGGTGAACTGTGTAGCTGAAAATGACCTTCAACTCCTGGGTTTCCTGCCTTTACCTCGCAAGTGCTGGGATTACAGGTATGTGCCACCACATCTAGGTGAGTCTAGTCATGTGTGTGTGTGGTATGTGGGGGCGGGGGGAGGATTGGTATATGTATATGAGAATGTAAGTGGTGTGTGTGGTGTGAT
>NW_021604603.1:2516029-2536903 GCF_004785775.1 Grammomys surdaster | reverse complement strand
ATGAGAATGTAAGTGGTGTGTGTGGTGTGATGTGTACATGGTGTGTGGGGGGTATGAGGGACTGTGTGTGGGGGTATGTGTGTGTGTGTGATATGTTTGTGCTCTACCATTGACCCACAGCCCTGTCAGATTCTTGAGTGGTAAGTTCCACTCAATTCAAAACAGGAGACAGGTTCCCCTCCACCTGAGGTGCCTTCCCAGGACCCTGGCAAATTTGGCCAGAGTCATGGCTGGCTGTGAGATGTGATTACTACTGTCCTTAGCAGGTCCCCAAAGATCAAGGCAGCTGTCTGCTCATCTCTTCACCTGCTGACCTCTCCACCCTGCCATAGCTCCTTAAAGGTTACTTTTGGGGCTGGAGAGACTACTCAGCGGTTAAGAGACTGATTGCTCTTCCAGAGGTCTGAGTTCAATTCCCAGCAACCACATGGTGGCTCACAACCATCTGTAATGGGATCTAATGACCTCTTCTGATATGTCTGAAGACAACTACAGTGTACTCATATACATAAAAAAATACATCTTTTTTTAAAAAAGGTGTGTGTGTGGGGGTAGAAGAACAGGACAAGATAGCCAGGCTTGGCTATTCAAAGATGGGAAAATGGTCCCAGAAAAGAGTACCGTATTGTTTTTTCAGAGGGCACTAGAAAAGTGCTCAACATAGGACTGACCGGGTCATCACACTATGCTACAGAGATGTACCCCAGCCCACCTTAAGATTTTTAATCCAGAAGGTGACTGTACTTTAGCCTTGCCTGAGCTGGGACAAGCAGAGTGTTAATGTTTGCCTTAGCTAGGCACCACTGTATAGTGGAAAACTAAGGCCATGAGCAATAATCTCCCAACTTCCTGCCTCTTCCCACACTAAGCTATCCGCACTTGCACAAGGCCTGACTTTATTCCATCTGGTTTCCTACTGCTACAACTGGCTTCCTCTCGTGCCCCACCCACTTGATCCTCTGCAGGATAATGTTCCTTAGGTTTCATAAGCTTCCTCCCCTCTCCTCTAGCTGAGCCCTTCTCTCTACTGGGTTCCACACTGGCATAGAAACAATGGCTCTCCCAACTTAAAGCCAAAACCTACAGCCTGAGCTCCCTCCGCTTTCGTTCTCAGCTCATCCTTCCGTTCTCAGCTCAGCTTCAAGACAGAGTGGACAGCATCCAACGCTCCCTTCCATGTTCTCTCAGTCATGAGGTACCTTCTCCCACTAAAGGCACTCCCCAAATACCTTGGCTGCCCAACTCAGAGGGACTCCCGTGTCCCAGGTCGTCAGTGTCCCTTGTTCTGGTCCACTTGGCTCTCTCTCTAGAGCATTCTCTTCTCCTATCCTCTGCTCCTGGGTCCTGTGACACGATTTCTGTTTACTCAGTCACTTATTTACTTATTTATTATTGTGTGTGTTTGGTGTGTGCGCGTGCACACATGCACATATGCATGTGCCACAGTCCATGTATGGCGGTCAGAAAACAACCTTCAGGGGTTGGTTCACTCCTTCCACCTTTGTGTGAGCTCCAGGAATCAAACTCGGGTCAGCAGGCTTGCAGAGCAAGCACTGTATCGGCTGAGCCATCTCACTGGTCTCACTTTTCCCTTCTTCTCCCTCTCCATCTTCGTCTGCCTCTCCCTTTTTTACTCTTCAAACATGGGTGTTGACTCAAACCTGCATCGTCAGCCTGCTGCTCACCCCCTAGTCCTCCACTTACAGTCTCATGAACCCCTGTTCCTGTCCACACCACCCTCACAATGATAGTTCCAGATGTGCATTCCTCCTTCATTTCATGTGGTCACCCATACCTCAAAACCCAAAGGGCCAAAACTGAGCCTCCATCCCCTTTCTTCTCTGCTCCCATCCTGGGCTCCCCACTGAATGGCACTACCCAATCCCAGGCTAGACAACCCTCCAGTCATTTGGAAAACCCACCTTGTTCATCTGAAGTCCCACCACAGGCTGTGATTCTGTTCTTTACATTCCAAAGCTAATCCTTCCTCCTGTCTTAACTGCCACTGTCCTGGCCTTTTCTTTTTTCTCCTGAGCTACAGCCGACTCCTAACATTCCTCCTGCTACAGTCACTCCCTCTTCAAGGCTTGGGGGTTCTTCCTAAAGTATGGATCGGATCATTTCACTTCCTGCTTAGAACCCCTCAATGGCTCTCTACTGGCCTCAGCTACAGGGCCTCTCTTGCCCTTCCCCCTGTCACCTCTAACTGCATCCCTGTGCATCTAGCACCTCTTGACTTGATGGAGGCACGTGCTTCTGGGCATAGCTTTCCCAATCCAGCTCCCTTATGTGACTCTAACTTATCTCCTTGTGACTCTGCTCTGCGATTATACTCTTAAAGAGCTTTCCCGAGCCCCCAAATTGGACCCCATGTCCCTTACACAAATCTCAAAAAATGGTCTTAAAATATTGTATTCCAGGACTGGAGAAATGGTTCAGTGGTTGAAGGCACGAGTTGCTCTCCTAGAAGATCTGAGCTCAATTTCCAGCACCCACTCACATGGCAGCTCACAACTGTCTGGAGCTCTCGTTCTGGTAGCATCCAACATCCTCTTCTGGCCTCCAGGGCACTGGGCACATGGTGCACACGCATACATGCAAGTAAAACACTAATATACAAAATTTCAATTAAAATACTGTATCTAGAATTAAATTTTACTAGAAAAGCTAGTTATAAAAATTGTGCCAGAGTGGCTTACCAATGGCTCAGCAGTTAAGAGCACAGGCTTCTATTTCAGAGGTCCTGAGTTCAATTCCCAATACCCATATGGTGGCTCATAATCAACTATACCTGTAATCCCATGGGATCTGGTATCTTCTTCTGGTGTACAAGTGTACAAAACATCCATATAAATAAGAATTGTGCCAGGCATAGTGGGGTCTATGATCCCCAGACTCGAGAGATAGAGGCAGGAGGATCAGGAGTTCAAAACCAGTCTCAGTTATATAATGGGTTTGAGGCCAGCCTGAACTACATGAGACTCTGTCTCAACACAAACTAAACAAGTAAAGTTTTAAAAAATTACAAGTTACGCTCTCTAGCCTCAAGCTCGAAATTAACATACTTCAGCAGAGAATGGCTGCGAATCAGAATATAAAGACAGAAGTCTCTAGTAGTAAGGATTTGATAGACATGGAGATGGGTACCCGGAACACAGATGGCATCCTTGCATAGGGTCTTTCCAACACAGACTGGGGCTGGGTTGGGCACTGATAGGGCAGGGTGCACAGACGAACATAAGACTATACAAAGTGCCCTCTACTTCCGTTTCTGGCTGTGGGCTGAGGTACCACCAGGCTGTCAGCCATGGAAGGGAAGCAAGGAGACAGAACAATCAGCATCCCTGCCACCTCCAAGGGGAAGCAAGGCTCAGAGAGGAAAGGGGAGGTCAGACAGTGTGAACTGGCTTCCTCTAAAAACTCAGGATTTCATTTTCCAGGTGTGGCAACCAACTATTCCAATAATTAGAGTCTCATGTTCCCTGAGTTTCTTCCCCACCAGCCTCTGCTGGGCAGACACATTGGAAATTGCTCTGGCCCACTGGTTCTAAAGGGTACTAGGAATTCTTTTAAAAAGCAAACAGTAGCCTGGACTGTGTGACTGAGTAGCGGAGCACTTGCCTGGCCTATCGGAGGCTTTGCATTTGATCCCCAGCACTGAAAGGCAAAGGGCGAGGAGCAAATTGCCATTTAGGTCTCAGAACATAGGAAAATCCCTGACAGCCGGGTTCCCCTCCCCATCTCCACACACCAATGTGTGTTCTTTTTCTGCTTAAGCATTTCAAAGTACTGCTATCAATACTTCAGCTTGGATCTCCTACGTAGCAGAGCCATTTATGTGTAATTGTCATCTAGAAAGCGTTTCAAACACATAGAAACTCCTGGCCCCTTGCCTGAAGTCGTGACTCAGTAGGGTGAGTCCCTGAACTGCATGCATGTCACTAATGATCAAAGGTACAGCTGGCTTGACGCCACAGGTGGGAGATTCTTTGGAAGACAAAAACTGAGTAAAAAGACAACTTCCCCCAAAGATAGGGCAGTCAGATGGTGAAGGAAGAGAACATGCACATGGTCACGTAGATTGATGCCAGGGTCTGAGCAGTACCAGGCTACACACTCAGTCTATACAGAGGCCCTCAAATGACTAGGGACAGGCAGAAGGGCAATGTGGCCAGCACAGAACCACACAATGGTTCAGCGTCAGAGAGCAGGGAGAAAGCAGGCCCTCCCTCCTGTGAGCCCGAGCCAGAGAGGGAGGCCTGAGGCACCGCTCAGCCAGCCAGCTGGCAGTGAAGCTTCCAGCCACCTCACTGTAGTTCAGAGCTGCTCAAGAGCCAAAGAACCCAAGGGCTCTGGGTTATTTCCTCTCCGAATTCCACACCACAGAACTGACTCCAGTAGTGCTGAGAATCGTCAAATCCAAGCAAGAGTCAGGTAACTGGCATGTAATTCCAGGGAGCGTTTAGTCTGGCAAAGGTGGCAAACATGTAAATAATTCAGCCCCTCCTTGGGGCATGGAGAAAGGAGGTAACTCATATCCTGAGCTACCTCACAGGGCAAGAGCACCAAGAGCTCTCAAACAAGATGGTAAAAACATGGAGGCCCTCAGGTTCACGCAGCCTGGAGCACCCCAACTTTTAGTAGCTTTTACTCAGGGGAAGAAAACCCATTCTACACTGTCTTAGGAAGTACCTCCCTTAGGACACACGCCATGCAGGGGTCGGAAGACATAGATTTTTCTTGTTTGTTCGTTTTGTTTGCTCAATTGCTTCTTTCCCAAATAGCCCTGGCTGGCCTGGAACTTGCTGTGTAAACCAAGTTGGCTTCAGATTCACATCCACCAGTCTCTGCTGTCTAAGTAATGGGATAAAAGATGTGTGCTACCATCCCTTGAGTTGGTTTGGTTTGGTTTCGTTTGGTTTTTGAGACAGGGCTCCATGAAGCCCAGGCTGGCCTTTAATTTACTATGTAGCCAAGGCTGGTCTTGAACTCTTGATCCACCACATGTTGAGCTTACAGGTATGGCCCAGTGCGTGTGGCTTGGTCCATTTTTCCCTCCAAGGAAGACCTCTGGCTCTATCATCCCCAATACCCACACAGAATCTTTACATAGAATCTTTACAGTGGAGCCCAGGCCCCACAACTCACACCACACACCTGTTGCTCTGCTCTGCCCTGCCCTGCCCTGCCCTGCCCTGCCCTGTCCTTTCTATTCCTCTCCAGCTCTAGCAAAAACAGGGAATATCATTAAATCCCTGGGTCTCCTGCCAGGAACCCAACTCTTCCCCCATCAAAATCAGAAAGGTTCAATCCCTGCTTCCTTTGTATTTAAGCCTGTGCTGGCTAGCTTTCTGACACAAGCTATCTGAGAGTAGGGAACCTCAATGGAGAAAATTCATTTGTGAGATCAGGCTGCAGGCAAGTCTATAGGGCATATTCTTAATTAATAATTGATGGGGGAGGGCGGAGCTTGTGGGTGATGCCCAAACCTGATAAGTAGTCCTAGATTCTATAAGAAAACAGGCTGAGCAAGACCTGGAAAGCAAACCAGTAAGCAGCACTCCCCCATGGCCTCTGCATCAGCTCCTGCTTCCAGGTTCTTGCCTTGTTTTTTGTTGTTGTTGTTTTTGTTTGTTTGTTTTTCAGTGATGGACTGTTACCTGGAAGTGTAAGCAGAACCAACTTTTTCCTCCCCAAGTTGCTTTTGGTCATAACGTTCTATCATAGTGATAGTAACCCTAACTTAGACAGGTCCACATGCCATGGCATGCACCAAGGTCATTCTCTTCGATGGCCTATATTCTCTCTTTGCAGTGTCCATTTAACCCTTGCTAGGAGGTTGTGCATCGTTTCCCTTGCAAGTGTCCGTTTATCCAAATTACAGCAGCCTCCTTTTGGCTCCTGCTTTCTGCTCTCTCCCTTCCCTCACCAAAGCCCCAAAACAAGCTAATTTCCTTCAGTCCAGCCTCAGGCTCCTCTAAGGAGAGCAGAACCTTCCCATTCTTCTACCACCACGTCTTACCAAACGGCCTCCAGTGGAGGGGACTGTTGAGTTCCATTCACACAGCTCTCACAGCATCCCACCCCTACTTCCCCAAACCACCCCCCACTTCCATACACTGACAGTGGAAGCCTTTGTCTAACTACAGTGCCACAGGTACTGTGCGATACAGAGGCTATGCTCTGGAGGTGGACAGCAGACCAGTACTGGGGGAACAGGACACAGTAGCTTTTTAGGCTCTGCCTCGATACCAGTTATCCTCCTTCTCGGCATCAACACTGCCTGCTTCATGCAAACTGAGGCCTCCTATAAAACCTAGACCCTCCCCCGTCACCCCCAGCCTTGTGTTCAGGTTCCCAGCTCACACATTATGGAATTCAGTTTTTAGTATTCTTTCTTGGGTGGAAAAAAAAAAAAAAACCACTCCCAGAAGCAACCAGCACACAAAACAGAGGCCACCAACAGGTTACAGTTGTTCCTCTCCAGCCAGGGCAGAGGATAGACAGACACCCTGCTGGACTGGAGGCTTCCCCAGTGCTAATAGTGGTTTCCAAGTCCCCAGGGCTGTGCAAACCCATGAGAGGTGGCACAGAGCAAGGAGACAGTGTTGAAGAATATGTCAAATCAGATCCATCCTGACAGGATGGAGATGAATGTTGGGGCAATTGCACAGACCTGGGACTAGCTAGGGGACATGGAACAATGCCTACAGGACCTTCTTTGGAAGGTGGACATCTTCTCAATTATTGTAACAGTTTCTTGAGGGTTTTCTGGTAACAGCTCTCTGGGTTAATCTCCTTTCTAGAGTCTTCTTGTCTGTGACAGGAGAGGATAGTAAGACGCCCACTGCGCTGCTGCAGGGTGGAAAGGGAGCCATACACCCAATGTGGAGAAGATTCTGCTCCTGTGCTCTTCGTCCAGAAAGCAAATATGTGAGGTCTGGGACCAGGAACATGGGGTGAGACTCAGAATGATCAGGCACATTGAATAAAGAAAACCAGTAGGCATCCATCCCCCTGTAGTAGTCCCATCTGTAGGAAGGGCAGGGGTGAGTGCCTGTAAGTCTGAATGTGGGAAGCAGTGGGCTGTGACAAGCTGTGTGGGCTGCCAGTGGCTGTCTGCTACTGGCTTGGCCCTGTAAGTTAAGCAGAAAAGGGCTGTGGGCCAAGCCACCATCTCCGAGAACCAGAAGAGGGGTTGACCAGCCTGGATGCCATGCCAGAAGCTGGCTTCTTTCTCTCCCGGGTAGGAAGCATTATCCCACCTGTCTCCAAGCCCTCCCTGGACACCATTCCCAAATCAGCACTGTAGCCATGTGTTTACACAGTGGAGTATATTCAGTCCATGTGAAGACACTCTTCACATCAGTCCTTGGTAGATGGCAGTCATTCCCAAGCAACCAATGCTGTAAGAATCACATAAACCGAGCATGTTCCTGAAACCTCTTTCATCTCCCACATACCTCTCCCATCCTACACATAGTCTTTGTATCTCCTCCTACTCCACACTCATCCTGCACCCTCCCCTGATGACACTCTATATTCATCCTGCCTCACAATCCCTATACCCTACACCTTTCAATCACTCTGCATCTCCCCATTCCTTACATCTTCCTATATCCTACACCTTCACTTTCAGAACCTACAGCTACACACGCCCCCCATCTCCCTTCCTCCCTCACCAGCCTCCTAAGAGGAGAGAGAGAGAGAGATGGCTTAGACTCTGAGGTTACACTCTTAGTATCACTGGCAAAGGCATCTGAGAAAAGTAGGTTAACTCTGAAGAAAAAAAGATAAATAGCCACCCCAGATTCAGGGGCAGCAGCCCTGGCCCTTCCCATGTAGTTTCTGCCTTCTCTGCACCCCAGCCCTGGCCTAGGTGGAGCACCCAGGTTAATAGACTGCCAGGAAAGTAAAGACCCCAGAGAACCTGTCCCCAGAGGATTCCCGGACCTCTTGTAAGTGTCAGAAATGGCTACTATTTCCTGATTCAGGAAGGCCAGAGGAAACCACAGCTTCAACACAGACAAGGGGAACAACAGAGAGAAAAGAAAGTGAACCAGCTTGCTTAGGAAAAAAAAAGTCTCCATTAAAACAGATTGGGGGGGGGAGGCATCGGATACTAATTCACACAGGGGTGTTAGACCGAGGTGTGACTACCCCCACCCCCGGCATTTAGAGAGCTAAGAAAAAAGAGCGCCCAGCCCACTAGCCCCTGGAAACCGTGGTACAGGAGATGGGCATCCATCACAGACTGGTGGTTAGCCTTCTAGTGCGGGCCTCCATGATCTCCACTCCTGAGCCCACAATCTCGTGCTCTCTAGAATGATCTAGTACTGCTCTGTCATGTAGCCCCTTGGAGTTGGATCCCACCAACCCCAGCCTGATCCAGATGGCCACCAGATCTTCCCCAGTGCTTATGCAGAAGCTTCCCAGCTGAAGGCTTCCCCTCTCTCTGGTACCAGCCGGGAGGGATATCCTGGCCTTGTTCTAAGTCAGTCAAGGACCCAAACCAGAGGGATGAACAAGAATTCAACTACATCCATTCAGATAGAGAAAAAGCCCCCACTTGGGGTACAGGGCCTAAGAGATGAGATAGTCTCTGGGAGATCCTCAGTGTCCCTAACCTCTCAGCCACAGGAAGGAAATGCTTACAGGAGGTACCAAGAATGGGAACAGGCAAGGTTGTGATGGTACCAGACCTCAGGGGGGTTCTGCCAGGCTTCCCCACATTGGCGTGACAGGCCAGTCTATATTTAACCCTTTCATCTGTACGTACTGAAGGGTAGGGCCTGCCCAAGCCCTGATTCCCATCCACACCTGAATCATACTTCAAAGGCTGGCTACTGTTGCCCCACCACACACACACACACACACACACACACACACACACACACACACACACACTTACACTTTCTCTTTCTCTATTCCCACTTACCACTCAAAGTCCTTAGAAGCTCCCCCAGTTTCTTCTTCCAATCCTCTTGTTCTTAATCTCCTTATGTTCTTTCTGTACGTATATACGCCATGCATGCTTGCTCAGTGAGCCCGGATGACCACTGAACAGAATCCCCACTTTGACCGGGTGTTCAAGAGACTGTTTCAAGTCTCTGCAGTAAAGTCATATAGAATTTCAAAGAAGATAGTGACGGGCGTGGGAGGGAGGTGTCAGGCAGTTTGGTGCTACTTCATATGTACTAGGTTTGACACCTTCTTCCCATCTGCTATCCCCAAATTTGCATAAGAAGGTCCCAAGGGAGAAAGAGCCTAAATGTACATTCAGTAAAAGGACCACTCAGACGAAGGGGGTCCACTTGGCTCAGCAGAGCATACTCACAAGCACCTTCTTAATGGGACCCTAACCCAGGGTCTCCAGAGAAACAGTAAGCACAGGACTTTCTCAGCGGGGATCAGCTATTATAGTTTGCAGCTTGGGAGCATGTACCCAGGGTGTGACTAAAGGCCTGGCATACTGGAGCAAGGAAATCCACAGAGCCAGGGAAATACCTCCACAACATACAAATGCCAGTGTGTTTTGTCAGCAGCTGGGGGAGGGGTCCAGAGGCGGTAGAAGAAAGAAGGAAACTGGCCTTTTATTCCTCTGGTATTTTGTGCTGGGTATTGTCTTATTGATCCGTACACCAGTCCTTAAATGTGGATATTATTATACCTATTTTACGGGTGAGGAAACTATAAAACAGGAAAGGGATTAAGCAGCCTGCCCAAGGTCACACAACCAGGAAATGATAGGATCAAGAATTAAACTGAAACTCGTGTGAACCCAAAATTCACCATCCTCCCCTCTTCTCCAACTGACAGGAGAATTCCAGGCTCACATGGAAACCTAGGCTCATTGCTTTGGACCAAATGCTCACACTGATGTGGGCAGTCATTCTGGAACTCTCCTCCCCCACGCTCTCTCTCTCTGCACCCCTAGAATACTTCATTTGGCCAGGCCACTCAAAAAGGACCTAAGCAGGCATGTGGGCATATACCTGTAAATCTCAGCGTTGGAAAAGGAGAGGCAGGAGGATGAGAAATTTGAGGCCAGCCTGAACTCTATGTAAGACTGTCTCTCAAAAAACAACCAACCAACCAACCAACCAACCAACCAAAAGACTAAGCACCCTACATTCAACTTTCAGATCCCTTCCCACAAAACAAATAAACCAGAACAGGGCATAGTGGTGCAGGCCTGCAGCCCCAGCACTTAGGAGCTCAGGGCAAGAGGGTCACGAGTTCTGGGCCAGCCTCAGCCACATAGTGAGTTCAAGATGTCTGGTATATGAGACCCTGTCACAAATAAGTAAATAAATAAACAAACTAGATAACTAACTAAAGAAAACAGAGACTGTAGAGATGGCTTCTTGCAGAGGACCAGAGTTCAGTTTGCAGCACCCACAGCTAACACCTGCCTGTAACTCTAGCTTGGGGGACTACAGCGCCTCCTTCTGGCCTCCACTGGCACCTGCATAAATACAAATTCAGAAACAGACAAATCTTTTAATTAAAAAAAAAAAAAAAATGTTGGCCGGGCAGTGACGCCACACGCCTTTAATCCCAGCACTTGGGAGGCAGAGGCAGGTGGATTTCTGAGTTCGAGGCCAGCCTGGTCTACAGAGTGAGTTCCCGGACAACCAGGGCTACACAGAGAAACCCTGTCTCAAAAAAACAACCAAAAGCCAAAAACCAAAAACCAAAAACCAAAAAAAACCTGTCTCTCCCTTATTTATCAGGTACTCAGGGCCTTCCACTTAGAGTCCCAGTCCAGTTCTTGCATGTCCCCCTAAGCCCTGACATTTACTAAGCATTTTCTAGGCCTCGAGGTTTTCTCACATGCTACCACTCAGGTAGCCCTCTGCTCCTCCCACACCCACTCTCCCTCTATGAAGGAGCCTGGGCTCAGTTTCCCGGCTGTTTGTCTCTATGGAGTATCTCCAAAATCTTTACATTTCCTTACACACATATGTGTGGCACCACACTAGTGACTAAAATAAAATAACTTTTACTCGTGTAGGTATTTACAGCTAAAAAGTATTTTCATGGATACCAGTCCACTAATCCGTTTTTGTTAGTGTGAAACAGGGTTTTATACTATAGGCTAGGCTAGCCTGGAAATCACTATGTATCTCAAACTATCCTTGAACGTGAGGTAATCCTCCTGCTTCAGTCTCCCAAGCACTATGGTTAAAGACATAAACCAGGGCTGGAGAGATGGCTCAGTGGACGACGGCATGGCTGTTCTTACAGAGGACTCAGGTTCAATTCCCAGCAGCCACATGATGGCTCACAACCATCTGTAACTCTAGTTCCAAGAGATCTGATGCCTTCATCTGACTTCCACAGGCACCAGGCACCACATAGGTAGTAGTACATTTACACACACACACACACACACACACACACACACACACGGCAACATACCTGACTTGGGTAAATTTTTATTATTTTATATGTATGAATATTACTGTAGCTATCTTCAGCCACACCAGAAGAGGGCATCAGATCCTATAGCAAGTGATTGTGAGCCACCATATGGTTGCTGGGATTTGAACTCATGACCTCTGGAAAAACAGTAACCACTGAGCCATCTCTCCAGCTCCCCTGAGTTGGGTATGTTAATCTTGCTAAGTCTGGTGTTTTTTTTTTTTTTCCTGTAAAAGGAAAACAGTTCCATTTCCAGCCACAGCAGCCATTTCCTCTGAGGTTGTGGAGCAGGGAGAGGGTCTTGAGATGATGGTATGAGCATTACAAATGGAGAGACCTAAATGGCATCATTATCATGTGCTCCCACTTTTCTGTGGACTTGGACTTTTCCCCAAGGGCATCCTTTTTTCCTTCTTTGTTGGGTTCAAAGTACAGCTGCTAAGAATCCTTGGGCAGTTGTTGTGGCATACGCCTTGAATTCCAGCACTCAGGAGGCAGAGGAAGGTTAGGCTAGGTTACATAGTAAATTTGAGGTCAGTCTGGGCTAGTGAATCCCTGCCTCAAACAAATAAAAACAAAGAAAAGGGGGCTGGAGAGATGGCTCAGTGGTTAAGAGCACTGACTGTTCTTCCAGAGGTCCTGAGTTCAATTCCAGCAACCACAGGATGGCTCACAACATCTGTAATGCATACAATTCCCTCTTCTGTTGTGTCTAAAGGCAGCTACACTGTACTCATATACATAAAATGAATAAAAATATATCTTTAAAAAAATAAAAAAAGAAAGAAAGCCGTGCAGTGGTGGCGCACGCCTTTAATCCCAGCACTTGGGAGGCAGAGGCAGGCGGATTTCTGAGTTCGAGGCCAGCCTGGTCTACAGAGTGAGTTCCAGGACAGCCAGAGGGCTACACAGAGAAACCCTGTCTTGAAAAATGAAAAAAAAAAAAACAAAACAAAACAAAAAGAAAAGCCTGTGGGGACAACAATGCTTAGTGTCTGCGACTGGGGCTAAGAAGCCCCAGAAAAGGGAGAGAAGCACTGTTTTGAAGAAGGTAGTGTGTGTGTGTGTGTGTGTGTGGTGGGTTGGGGGGGGGGTTGCCACAGGTACAACCAGGGGTTGTATTTCCAAAGAGGCACGTGAGCATTGGCTTCTCTTTGAAATTCGATACTATGAGAGGCATCCTCTAGGGGCTTCTCAGGATAGAGGGACAGCAGCTAGAGTGCTAACCAGGGTGAGTACATTTTATTCTCTGGGTTCTGAGGGGAATTTCCCAACAAGAAAGCCAGCGACAGCATTGGCTGAAGCACAAGCTGAAGGAGCAGAAAGCAGGTTCTGTTCTGAGCCCTGGAACCAGCATCAAGTTCCAGTGGTGCTAGCAAAGCTGTGACCTTGAAGCCACTTCTCAAGGAGGTCATCTTCAAGGTCCTTCTCAGGTCTAACACTTTGTAGGATCCTGAGAGATTAGAATCAGCCCCTCACATTTGTTTTACAAAACCAGACACCAGGGGCTCAATTGGGGGCAGGGGTGGGAGGATCACTTGCGCACTGTCCTGAGGGCTGTCTGGGCAGAGGGGATCTCAGGTGAGAGCAGATGCTCTAGTGCTAGGCAACCAGAAGCAGAAACAGGAGGATCTCCAGGAGCCAGCTAGCTCTGGTTTACTCCTGGGCAGAAAGACCCAGTCTTAAACAAGGAGAGAGGCAAGGACTGATACTTAAAGGTTGTCCTCTGCCCTCCACATGCATGGTAATGTATAACCATACCCACACACATGAACAAACACACACACCAAGTGAATCCAATACAGATATACTAAAACTATGGTTCTCAACTTAGAGTCACGCCCCCTTTGGTGACCCTTTCACAAGGGCAGAATATCAGATGTCCTGCATATCAACTATTTATATGAATTACAAGTCATAACAGTAGCAAAGTATGAAGTAGCAATGACATAATTTGATGGCCGCTGTCACCATAACATGGAGAACTGTATTAAAGGGTTGCCGCTTTGGAAGGTTGAGAACCACTGAACTAAGACAAGGAAGCTGTCCTAAGCTTTCCAGAGGCTCCTAAGCCCAGATCTACTACCAGAGTTGCCCAGCAATCAAAATGCCTTGATCTGGTTGGTTATCCTGACAGGGAAAGTAAGGGACTTCGGAGCTCAGGACTGCTCACATTCACTCTTCCACTTCCTCACAACAGGTAACTAAGAGGCACTCGGCAGTGTGAAGCAGGCTGGGTCTGAGAAGCATCTTCCAGGGCCTCTGTCCTTGAGAAGTTTCTCATCTAACTCGGGATCCAGTCTGACGGCATCTTTTGGGTATTTAGGGAATCTATGTAGTCTGTATCTCTGCTGCTTGCCCATTCTCTGTCTCTGGTAGTGATGCTGAGCTATGAGCTTGCCTGCTTCAAACCCCACCTCTGTCATACACTCACTGGCTGGCACCAGGATGTATTAACTATTATGGGTTGTTTTTTTTTGGGGGGGGCAGGTCAGCATTGCCCTATCTGCAGACAGTAGGAAGACTTTGGAAAGTCTTTCTCCCAATCCTCTACAACTACTAAATAGTCTTTCTCTCCCAGTTCCCATCTGTCGGCTCTATTTAAAGAGGAACACACAAGGAATAGTATTTATATTATCACACCATGCTTCCCTTACTCAAAAAAGGAAAGGCTCTGGGATGCTCCTACTCCACAGTCCCCTCAGCCTGCTCCATCTACACCCCTGACTGGACTTCCTCTCTCAGGATGGATGCTCTAGCTAATACTTGTGGAGCACTCTGCAGCTTTCTGATCATCTTTGCACACATATTTGCATTTGGTTAATGTATGTCAAACAATCCTCTGAGCCATGATACTTCCCCTCCCACTTAACAAATATGAAAATGAAATGAAATCCACAAAGGGTCCACGTTCACGGGTCTGGAAAATAAGTCTCACCAGGACTCACTCAAAGCGGGGCCTCACGTTCATTTCTCTACCACTCCTCATGGTGTCGACTAAGTGTCCATCCTGGAAGCAGGAGGAACTTGAAGTTTGTGATTAGTTACACTATCCCCAAAGAAACAGAGACTCCTCCATTTTTCTCTCCAATGTTCCTGACAGCCCACACCTGTTAAATACCGAGACAGGGCACCACAAAGGGACCTATAGGCCTACAAGGCTGTGGAGCTTCTGAAGGAGCACAATTAGGTCATGGCAAAAAAAGATACATTTTAGACCAACAGGCAAATCCAAAGGAGCACCCCAGAAAAATGCCCAGGGCCCCAAATAAACTAATTGAGCATTCCTTACCCAGTGTTCCACTGGAAAGAAAAATAGATAGGCTGCCTTCTGGCCAGGCTTGGGAACTTGATCAGATTCAGACATACACACCCATGCATTCAGCAGTAAGCTTTGGCTTACTGCTTACCCAAGTCAAACCTTGGGCTTACCCAAAAACCAAAGAAGAAGCAGCCACAGTCTGGGTCCAGGGCTCTTGTTCAAAGCCACCGTCTCCTCAGACACTCCAGGCTGTCAGGCAGGGCGATAATATGCCTCAACTGAACTTTTCCATGGACCCAGCCCCGAATGGGACTGCCAGGCTCTGAAGGAGCTGCAGGCTCATTGACTGGGCTCCAGGAGCTGCAGCTGGAGAGAGGGAGAATATTTGTGGGGCAGGGTTGCCCTTCCAGGACCATTTGTCTCCTGAATCTCTTCCCAAGGCCTAGAGGAAGCAAATCGAGTAAGCTTTCATTCAGGGCTGGTTTGGGGCTGGAATTAAGTGCAAATTGCTTACATCTGCTTGGCCACGTCCCAGACAAGCAGGTAGTTTAGAGAAAGGAGGGGCTGTATTAGCCCACTTCTGTAGCCCAGGTAGCTAGTCTAGCTGCCTGGTAAAGAATCAAGGGTCTGTTAGGGTCGGGTCCATCAGTTCAGACTGCAGTACTCTCTGACCAAGTTGAATAAAAATATCAGGGCAACAGAGACAATAGGACTTCCACCCTAAATATGACTGGTGGGCTGGGACCGGGAAACCACAAAGATCCCGAAAGGGAGGTGAGATGTAGGGCCAGGTTATCCTGAAGGAGAAAGAGCAATGGCAGAGCCCAGACACTTCAACCTCTGCACAACAAGGGTGTATGCACTAACCTCATACATTTGGTAACCTCTTTCCACACCCCAGAAGCCTGCCAAGCCCCTGGACTCCTCACCCCACCCACCCCAGCTTGGAAGCCCTGCTGGGGCTTCTAGCTTCTATCATCGCACCACACCAAAGCTGCTGCTGTATGGAACTGAAAAATGAGGGGCAAGTACTGTCCAGAAGAGGAGCACTTTCCCGGAGGGCTGGGGACTCGGGCCTGAAGGTCCTAGACACTCCAGCAAGCTTTCAGTCTTTTTGCTTCTGCAGTATCCTTATAAGGCCAAGCCTACCCTCCTCCTGACCGAAAATGTATACAGTTCCGAGGTTGGACGCTGACTTCTCACCGGCTGCACAGGAAGGCACCACTCCCACCACCCCCACTCCAAGACAGGTTTTGCTCTTAAACAAACTAATAAACAAATCGACTCCAAAGCGGTCCCCTGACCCCAGCTCGCCCTGCAGCTGCACCCGGGAAGTGTGCTCCGGTGGAGGAGGCGGGTGCTGGCCGGCCGAGGCCGCGAGTCGCGGCCGTGGGGTGGGGGCTAGCAACCTGCGGAGCTCCGAGGACCCGGTTGGGCTCTCGGCCCTGCCATTGTTGGTCCCGGCGCCGGCGCTTCGGGGCGGGAGCCCTGCCCACGCCGCCTCGACTAAGAGGGCGCTCCGCAGCCCCGGGGCCGTGCTTCCCGCCGCGTGCTCGTCCTACCTGCGCTGGCCGCGGGTTCCGCCGCGACAGCCTGACTGTCGTGGCTGGGTGTCTAGGGCTCCGCCGACCCGGCTCGCTCGGAGGCTCCAGGAGGCTCCAGCCCCTGCGTGATGTTCAGTGTCGCCTGTTCCCCTCGCCCGCACCGCGCCGGCACTGGAATCTCCGCAGCAGGGGACACTCGGGCAAGCGACGGGCGTTGGGGGCTGGTCCGGGGCCCCGTGCTGTCGGCCGGGAGCGTGCACGAGCTCGCAGTCAGGCAGCCCCGGGTGAGACAATAGCGCGAGCCGCGGGCGAGCGGGGAGAAGCCATCTCTCGGACAGCCAGCGCACTGCACGGCGCGCGAGGTTCACCGGCTCCTGCCAGGACCGCGGCCCAGGCCGCCGGCAGCAGCCGCAAAGCCGAAACGCCTAGTCGCGGGAGCCAGAGGGCGGGGCGGCGGGAATCCCGGCCCCCTCCCTCCCTCCCTCCCTCGTCTGTCCCCCTCCCCCCTTCCTCCTCCCGCCTCCGCACCGTGTGCGGCGTCCTGAGCAGACCCCGAGGGCCAGCAGTCCCACTTCCCAATAGCAGATTGTCGTCGCTTTTCAGGCTGGAACCCCTTGCTCTGGGTCAGGTGAAAACAAGTCAGATCACCTTATTGGAAGGGACACACAGGCTGGGCGTTCAGTTATCGGTTTCAAATTTTCCTCTTATAATTATGCATGATAGGGATGCTCTAAAGAACTACCACCTTCACAGAGGAGGTGCAGGTGGGGAAGCTGTGTTGGCAGTTTTCTCTCTCCGGTTTGCTCAAGGGCGGTCTTCCAACCTGAGCTGGGAGGAGAAGCAGAGGAGCCTCCAACCCAATTAAGATAGGAAGCAAACTTAGAAACGGTGTTATTTTCTCCGGGCACCTCCCTTAAAGCACCTGTGTCAAGCATTTTCCTAAAGGCTCCACTAAGTACTGGCCAGCTCCGTTTGCATTGTAACCAGGGTCTCGGATCTCCAAGTACACGTTCTTCAACCAGAAACTTGTTCTTTGCTACCTTCCTTTCTTGCCAGTCATATTGGGGTGCTCGTGGTTCTCAGCCTTCCTCCTCGGTACCCCTTCATGCGTCGGTGGGAAGGGGTGTCTCAGCTCAGATGCTCTCTGCTCTCCAGCTAAGTCTCCTATGGAAACATCTGCTAGGCATCTCTTGCCTTGCCTCAAGGAAATATTTAAGATGCTACCATTCCAGTCTGTCAAAGTCAGAAAGGTCTTTATAAAACATACGGGGGCTTTGGTTCCTCCCCCTGTTATTTGTATGAAACTCTGTAATAAACCCAAGCAGTTTTCCAGGAGACAAGAGCTAAAGACCTTCCTAGGTTGGTAGAGGTAGAAACTGGGGATTTCTCATAAGGAGGAGAGCCATCTTAGAATGGGAGTTTGAATAACTAGAGGAAGCCCTGTGGAGGAGAAAAGCAGTACGAAAAAGGAGTTCACAAACCAGGCCTGGTGGTGCAGACCCACAATCCAGCACTTGTGAGGCAGAAGCAGGCAGATCAGGCAGCACCCTAACGGTGTGGTGTGTAACTCCAGGGGAGCTGCTGCTTTCTCCTGGCCTCTGAAAGCATCCACACACATGCACATACCCCCACAAGCATACACAGAATTTAGAAATAAACTCAATCTTAACGCCCCTCCCCCAAAGTGAGTTCACAATTCTAAAGTATTTGAGAGAGAATATTGCTTTGTTTTGTTTTTTTTTAAATATTTTTTAATGGTTTCAGAGTCTTCTTTTTTCCTTTCTTTTTAAGGGTTTATTTATTTATATGAGTAGACTGTTGCTCTCTTCAGACATACCAGAAGAGGGCATTAAATTCTATCACAGAGGGTTGTGAGCCACCATGTGGTTGCTGGGAATTGAAGTCAGGACCTCTGGAAGAGCAGAGGGTGCTCTTAACCACTGGGCCATCTCTCCAGCCTTGTCCTGTTTTTATTGAGGATGAAGTGTGAACGGATGCACAGAAACCCTGCAGGCATCACTAGGTGAGTGAAGAGGTAAAGAGGCCTGTGAAACCTAAATCAGGTTCCGACGGCTTGATGAGTGAAAGAAGCCTAACAACTAGGAGAAATACAAAGCAGTAAACAGAGGAGCACGAAGGATCAAGATCGGTATTGTAATTTGGCACAGATTTTTCCCATGTAGCTCAGGCTGGCAATTGAACCTGCCATGTAGCCCAGGCTGGCTTCAACTGCATGATTGTACTGCCCGTGTCTTCTAGGTGCTAAGCCAACACCTTTGGCTTTTTTGGTTGTTTTGTTTTGTTTTGTTTTTAAGACAAGAAATTTGTTCATATGCTGAGAAGTAAGACCAGGGAGTAAAGGAGAGAAAATGAAAACTGTCCCAAAGAAGGAAGGAGATGGCCCAAAGCACGTGGGTGAAGTTGCCTGAGATCTCTCTGAGTGGAGAGACTCACAGGCAGATGTATTTGTTGAGTAGTAAGTCTTAAGGCTAGACCCTGGAGAAAAAATAGTTGCTACTTGATCTTCTTTAAGGATTCTGCTGAGACAAAAAGAGTAAAAATAGTATAGAAAGCTGGTTGTGGTGGCACACGCCTTTCATCCCAGCACTTGAGAGACAGAGGCAGGTGGATCTCTGTGAGTTTGAAGCCAGCCTGGTCTACAGAGCAAATTCTAGGACAGCCAGGGCTACACAGAGAAACCCTGACTTGAAAAACAAAACAAAACAAAACAAACAAAAGATAGAATTGAAGACTTGAGAAAAATGGTTAAGTTTTAAATGACCACAGAAAGAAATGAGGGAGTATTTAGGTCAGTTTATACAAGGCCCTGGCTTAACCCTCAGCACCAAGAGAGAACTAGGTAGGGATGGAGGCCCATAGCTGCTTACAGCTAGCTTAGAAGCCACCGCTAGTGCTGGGAACTTTAGTACAATGATGCAGATACTATCTGAATGTTTCTGTCTGTGGCACTTAGACACCCAGATGTATATAACACTGAGTCAAAGTGGCAGGTCTGCAGGATAGGTTCAGCAGAAGGATAGAGAAGAGGCCTCTTGCTGGGCATGGTGGTGTACACCTTTAATCCCAGCACTTGGGAGACAGAGGCAGGCAGATCTCTGAGTTCCAGGCTAGCCTGATCTACAGAGTGAGTTCCAGGACAGCTGGGGAGAAATCCTGTCTTGAGAAACCAAAAGAAGAAGAGGAAAAGGAAGAGGGGGAAGAAGAAGGAGGAGGAAAAAGAGGAAGAGGAGGTGGCTCTTAGCATGACAAGGTGCCTAAAGCTAAGAAAAGGATTTTAAACATTTTAAATAATAATAATAATAATTACTATTATTATTATTATTATTATTCAGAATCTTTTACTATGTAATCCTGACTGGTCTGAAACTTGTTAGTAAACCAGGCATTTTTTGGATAGAGGTCCTGGAAGGGGATTAATAGGCATGTGTCACCACAACCAGCCCTTACTGTAGTTTTCAAACTTGTGTGTATTCATGAAGCCTCCAACAGTGCCCTGGCACATAGCACATGCTCAAAAAAAAAGGTTAGATGAGCAGATGGCTCCCTCAAATTTAAATTTGAGGCCCTTGCTTGTCACTCCAGCCTCAGAGGACAGACCTCTGTCTCAGTCACTTCTGTCCCCCAGACCCACACATGCCACACAGTATTCAATCCATGCAGGCAGAACTTCCAGCGGAAGGAATGACCATTTCCTGTCCCCCTCACCCCCGCTCCCCGACAAAAGAAAATGCTATTTTAAAAGGCAAAGGCAGGTGTGATCAAGGGTTTGGAGATTGGAAGCTGATCTGGGATTATCCAGCGAGGCTCAGTCTAATCATTCCGGCCCTTAACACTGACAGACCTTCCCAGCTGACATCAGAGGGCCCCGTGATGATGGAGGAATGGTGAGGAGAATGAATGTGGATGGCTTTCAGGTTGCTGCTGGACATCCTCTAGAGATGAGGAAAAGACAAGAAACAGAAGAAACACTGTCCTGTGACACCCAGGCTTCAGTCCAGAGACTTGGGTGGACTTCTAACCTACTGAACTGTAAGGTCAAACTTTTGTTTTGAAATCGAGGGTTTTGCTTTTTAGACAAACTCTGATGTAGCTCTGCTAGCTTCAGACTTGCTCTATAGCCAAGGGTGGCCTTGAACCCCGATCCTCCTCCCTCCACCTACCAAGTGCTGAGATTACACCTATTGCACACCACACTCTGCTCCCTATTGGTTTGCTTGGCAGTCAGTACTGGGTACTGGACATATGTCATGCATTAGAGGCATTGATCTACCATTGAACTACAGCCCTAGTCCTAGCTTTGTATGCTTTAAAATCCACTTAACTAGGGCCTGGAGGGTATTTGTTATGGTGGCAATAATAAATATTGTATTTAATAATATTTAACTGGTTCCCAGGGGAAGCTTCTTTACAGGGCCCCCATATATGCTTTCAATTTTTTGTTTGTTTGTTTGTTTGAAACAGAGTCCCTCGGTGGCCAGGAACTTTGCTTGAAATTAGCTGGCCAGTGAACTCTGGAGCATCTCTGTTGTCCCCCCATTTTGCAGTCTCTGGGACTACAAGGACACCACAATGCTGGGTGTTTTTATTATAGATTCTGAGGATCTGAATTCTGGTTCTCAG
>NW_021604603.1:2441861-2515929 GCF_004785775.1 Grammomys surdaster | reverse complement strand
CCCCCCCCCCCCCGCCTCTTGAGTGCAGGGATCACAGGCCTGTGCCACTATACTTGACTCCATTGGAGACTTCTTGAAATTTTTTTTATGACTATTTTATGTGTCTGGGTGTTTTGGCTGCATGTATGTTTGTGTGCGGAATGAATTTTCAATGTCTGTAAAGGCCAGGGGAGAATGATAAATCTCCTAGATATCTCCTAGATCTGTAATTCCAGATGGTTCTAAGTCACTTTGTGGTGCCAAGACACAAACCCAGGTCTACTGGCAGAGTAATAATGTTCTGAACTGTGGAACCATCTTTCTGACACCTTAGTCTTTCTTATGGCTTGCAACTTTTTTATGCATTTTAAATGGCTCCAGGTCCAAACTAAACAGTAGGTTTAGAAGGCTAGGGTACTATTATTAGCAACACAGGAGAGGCCAGATTGCCACACCTGTAATCACAGCCTTAGAAGGCAGAGGCAGGAGGATTGCTGTACCTTTGAGGTCAGTAGATCAGCTAGGGAATTCCAGGCTAGCTTTCTCATTACTTCATTATTCCTGACAGCCACATACCCACCTTAAGGGGCCCATTAATAAATGAGCATGTAAGGAAAATGTGATTGACCCTTATCTAATACAGAATACTCTTCAGTCTTAAGAACGAAGGAAACTGCCTATCAGTGGTGGCACATGCCTTTAATCCCAGCACTTGATGGTCAGAAGCAGGTGGATCTCCGAGTTTGAGGCCAGCCTGGTCTACACAGTGAGTTCCAGGACAGCCAGAACTACACCAAGAAACCTTAAAAAAAAAAAGGGGGGGGGGGAGGGGAAAAAAAAGGTCATTTGTACCTACACTAGTGAACATGGAGAAAATCGTACTCCAGATGAAGAGATACAGACAGTATCTGGTTCATGTATGTGGAATTCAGACAGACTGACAGAAGCAGTCAAGGGCTGAGGTCATGGTGGTAGGGAAGTGGCAGGTTATTACTCAGAGGAAAGAAGCTTTCAGCTATGAATTTGGAGAAATCTAATGTACAGCATAGTGATTGTAGTTAATGCTGATGTACTGACCTCATATTCTAACTCCCACACACACCACTAAAAGAATTGACTGGTGGGAACTGGGCATACCTGTTAATTCTGCAAAGTGGGAGGCGTGTAGGAGGAATATAAATTTAATGCCAGCTTTGTGCTACACAATGAGACCCCATCTTCTTAAAGATGTATTTATTTGTGTGTGACTGCTCTATCTTGCAAGACAGAAGAGGGCATCAGATCCCATCACAGATTATTGTGAGCCACCATGTGTTGCTGGAAATTCAACTCAGGATGACTGGAAGAGCAGTCAGTGGCTTTAATCACTGAGCCATCTCTCCAGCCCTAGTGAAGCCTGTCTTTAAAAAATGCAAATCACAATAACAGCAGCCTAAAAGTAATTAGCGAATGAAATTAAGCCTGTGACATCTATAGAACCCCCAGCTGGGCTTGGCACTGCATACTGGTAATCTCAGAACTCCAGAGAGGAGGAAGGAGGACAAAGAGTTCAAGAGTAGACTGGGATACATAAACATCTCAAAACTAATAATAAACAAAGGCTAGAGAGAGAGGGGATGGCCCAACCATTTGAGCACTTGCCATTCTTTCAGAGAAGTTGGTTCAATTCCTCGACCCTTATCAAGTAGCCCAGTTCCAGAAATTCCAGTTCCAGAGGTACAATATCCTCTTCTGGCCACCACAGGCAGGTGCGTCACACGGTGCAGAGACAAACAGGCACACATACACATAAATTTAAAAATAAAATAAAACAAAACAAAAACCAAAAACCAAAACCCTTGCTGGTCCATGTGTAGAATTTGTAAGTTTAGTTTGCCCTCTAGTGGAAACATTAAATCCGACAGTCATGTAAGGAACAGCTCCAAGATGCACTCGAGAAGCTTGGTTCTAGGAAAGGCAAGGTGTGAGATGACGCCTGAGATGGTGTTTCCACACACCATACACGTAAAGCAGAGTCATTTCATGCTGCCTCAGATGGGCTCTGCAGTGTTAGTTTCCTTCTCCTCTTCCTCTTCCTCCTTTTCCTCTCTTCCCTCTCCCCCTTCCCCTCCTCCTCCTCTCTCTCCCCCTCCTCTCCCTTCCTCCCCCCCCCCCCCCCACCAAGACAGGGTTTCTCTGTGTAGCCCTGGCTGTCTGGAACTAGCTCTGTAGACCAGGCTGGCCTCCAGCTCAGAGATCTCCCTGCCTCTGCCTTTTGAGTGCTGGAATCAAAGGCATGCTTCACCATTGCCAGGCCAAACTTCTAATAAGAATAAGATTGTTCGCCGGGCAGTGGTGGTGCATGCCTTTAATCCCAGCACTTGGGAGGCAGAGACAGGCAGATTTCTGAGTTCGAGGCCAGCCTGGTCTACAGAGTGAGTTCCAGGACAGCCAGGGCTACACAGAGAAACCATGTCTCGAAAAACAAAACAAAACAAAACAAAAGAGCGGCGTGTGCTCTCCAAGCTCCTTTCAGATTTGCACTGTTCCTCCTTTCCATCCTGCTCAGTAAGCAGTTCACTCATTTAATCAGCTTAACTTGAAATGCTTTATCATCCAGCTGTGACAAGGCCTTTGGCGGGAGGAAGCCACGAACATCTCTTTATTCCTGTTTCTCTCAGGCATCCTGAACAGACACTGTTTCCCTTCCTGTCAAACGTGGTGTGCAAGGTGTAGTATTCCACAGTTTTAATCCCAGCCTTCAGGGGGCAGAAGCAGGCAGATTTCTATGAGTTTGAGGCCAATCTAATCTCCATAGCAGGTTCCAGGCCACCCAGAGGCTACAAAAATCCAGGAGTGTGTGATTCATCCCACACCTGGAGCATAGAGACAGAGCAAACCAAGAAATATTTTTCTTGCTTGAGATATGTAACTTGCTCAAGAAATAGGTCTAAGTAATTAATAGATATCTGTTTAGCTCACTACAATTTCTTCCATGCGGCTGGCAACTGCTTCAGCTCCACCCTGATAATGTAGTTTTCTTATTGAAAACTCTAGTCCTGTCCATTTTATAAGTCATACCTGTTGGGGTCCCAGGGTCACCCCACAAACCACATGTACACTGATGTCAGTCAGTCAGGGATAGTTTATTGAGCATTCACCTAGGACTGATTGATCAGGACTGCAGACCAGACTCCAGAGCCGACCATAACCCTCATTCAGAATCCTACTGAGCTTTTGAGCCTGCCATCCACAAACATCTGGGCCAGGTTATTCCATCAATCAGGGTTCAGGGATAGGGGGTCTCCTTAGGAACAAGTCTGTGATGGTTAGAATATGTTTGGCCTAGGGAGTGGCATTATTAGAAGGTGTGGCCTTGTTGGAGCAGGTGTGGCCTTATAGGGGGAAGTATGTCATTGTGGGTGTGAGCTTTGAGACTCTGATCCTAGCTCCCTAGAAGCCAATCTTCTACTGCCTTCAGAATAAGATATAGAACTCTCAGCTCCTCCTACGCCATGCTCCCACCTTGATGGTAATGGATTGAACCTCTGAACCTATAAACCAATCCCAATTAAATGCTGTCCTTATAAGAGTTCCCTTGGCCATGGTGTTTGTTCACAGCAGTAAAACCCTAACTAAGGCAATGTCTTTGTGGTACGTTATTCTGTTCCCGTTGGTTGAGGTATTCAACTGTGGTGGGGGTCTTACCTTGCCTAACATTCTGGTCTTAACTTGCCAATTAAGATGTCAGTTACCCACTATGTGACTCTGTCAAGTAGGAATGTCATTTCTCATGGAGTTCTTGAGAACTTAAAACTTTACTGGACCCCTACTCAAAATGGAAGTCATATTCCAATTGGTGTAGGTGTCTCTCTTATGTTGAGTGAGGTCCATCCCGAGGGCAACTCTAACTGTCTTGTATCGTGACTAGTTTCCAAGAACACCAAAGCACAGAATGTTTATGTTAGGGCCTAGGTAACTGTTACCTGGATTGCCTGCTATTATATATATTTCTACTGTTACTAGGAAACTTTTTAATGCCAAGATCGATTACCTATTTCGTTATGTTCTGTGTCCCTGGAAACCAATCACAATAGAAGTCAGTAGAACTGTCTTGTATAGTTACCCACAGTAAGCTTAGACTGAACCAACCACCCAACAGCACTTCCTGTACCTATGTATAACCTTTTATGGTATAAGCTGCCCCTGAGATTGACCTCAACATAAGAGAGACGCTTGCACCAATATAAGAAACTATTTGGAATAAGACTTCCATTTTGAATAGTGGTCTAATCAAGTTTAAGTTCCCAAGACCTCCCTGGGAACTGACATCCTACTTGGCAGAAAGAGACATGGGTAACTGACATCCTGATTGGCAAGTTAAGACATGAGTCTTAGACAAGTCCCATCCTGGTGGACAAGTTAGGACATGAATATTAGACAAGGCAAGCCTTTAGCCACAGTTAAATACCCCAACCGATGGGAGCAGGATAAGTGTACGACATGTTCCTAAGGAAACCCCCTATCCCTAAATCCTGATTGGTGGAATAACTTGGCCCAGATGTTTGTGGATTTGGGGCTTAAAAACCCTGTAGGATCGGGGCCAGTTCCCCAAATCTGGACCATGGCCCTAGTCAACCAGTCCTGAGGTGTTTGCTCAATAAACTCTCTCTGTCTGACTGAGATCTGTGTTTGTGTGGTTTGTGAGGCAATTCCTGGACTCCAACAGAGAACATAACAGAATATTCGATCAACTCAGACATGAGGAAGTTTCCTAGTAACAGTAGTAATGGCACATGATAAAGTTTCTTTGTAACAGAAGTAATAGCATAAAGTGGGTGGCTAGACAGGCCACTTGACAATACCCGATTACTCCTCAGCTCCTACATTTATTGCTGTCTGCATGTGTGTCTATGTGTTCCAGGGGCCTGCAGGAATGAGCCCTGAGGAGAACAGATGTCGTTAGTTCCCTGGAATTGGAGTTACAGGCAGTTGTGAGCTGCCTGCTGTGTGAGTTCCCTGTGCAACAGCTGATGTGTTCATAGCTACCTAGCCATCTCTTTAGCCCCTAACTGTATTCCTTCCTCCCTCCCTCCCTTCCTCCCTTCCTCCCTCCCTCCCTCCCTCCTTTTCTCCCTTCCTTCCTTTCCCTCTGTGTAGCCATATCTGTCCTGGAACTCACTCTGTAGCCCAGGCTGGCCTCAAACTCACAGAACTCTATCTCTAAGTGAGTTCCAGGACAGCTAGCACTAAACACAGAGAAACTCTGTCTCTTAAAAAAACAAGGGGCTGGGCGGTGTTGGTGCACGCCTTTAATCTCAGCACTTGGGAGGCAGAGGCAGGCGGATTTCTGAGTTTGAGGCCAGCCTGGTCTACAGAGTGAGTTCCAGGACAGCCAGGGCTACACAAAGAAATCCTGTCTCGAAAAAAACAAAAAACAAAACAAAAAAAAAAAAATGAGGAGGAAGAGGAAGAAGAAGAGGAGGAGGAAGAGGAGGAAAGGAAAGACAAAATAAAGCAGGCTGAGCAAGTCAAGTCAGTAAGGAAACTCCAAGGTTTCTGCATCAGTTCCTGCCCTGGCTGACTTCCGGTCATGACCTCCCAGTGATGGACCGTGATGTGGTGCACTAAGCACAAATAAATCTTTTCCCCCGAGTTGTGTGTGGTCATGGCTTTTATCACAGCCATGAAATCATAACTAAGGCAGAAGGGGACCTTTGAGGTCACTTGACTAATTCCCTCATGTATGTATAGATCTGACTAATCCCCCTCAGGTGTGTACAACAGACCTGATTAATCCCCCTCACGTGTGTACAGACCCAGGCCTATTTGGGATCCATCAGCTGGTTTGGTCACTGTTCTTAAAGAAGCACACAGTTCTAGGAAAAGAAAATTTCCCCAACCGAGGCCTAACTATTTTGCAGTTGTTTGTAGGAGACTCAAGTACTCAGAAACAAAGGTGAAATTCCCTATCAGTGTTTGAAGTTTCATAATTCTATATTCTACAACTTATGTATCAGAACTGGATAGATATGGAGACTGACTATATCTTTAAGGGTTATTTTATCTTTAATTATGTTTATATGTTTATGTCTGTATAAGTGGATGTCACATGGGTGCCTGTGGAGTTCAGGAGAGCATGCTCACTGTGTAGACTAGGCTGGCCTTCAACGCAGAGAGATCCTCCTCCAGTATGATACCCTTAGATATAGAAATCTTGCTTTGAAAGGATTCATCTTGGGAGGGTGAAAGTAGAGAAAAAGAATGTCTCAAAATGTAAAAAGTTTAAACTCCCTTTCTTAGGATCTAGATTCAGACCCACCTTTGCACTTTCATTCACTTCTATTTTTGTGAAATATCAGACTATCTTATCAACAAGTCTGGCCTTTGTGCTGAGGAATGTTTAACTGAACAGCTCCATCTTTTGGTGAATGGAAAGATTATTTTTCATTAATGGGAGAAATGGAATGTGGTTCAGAAAAACAACTAAAATTAAGAATGATAGAAGAGAAAAAGTGTAATAAAAAGATCATAATCCTATTCTTAAGTGTCCACCTTGTTTGTCCATTTTCCTGTAATTTATTAGCATTGCTTTTGTTTTAGAGAGTTTAGTAGATACTGGCAATTTATCAAACATCAAATATGAAAAGACTTTGGAAATTGCTTATTAATTAGATGGAACAAAATGGAAAAAATATTGTTTTTAATATATTAAAAAAAAAAAAGACGACTGGAGCTAGTGGGGCTGAAGTGAGAGGGAAAAGGGAAGGAGAAAAAAAAAAAAAGACCAAGTAACTGAAACCTACTTTTAGCTTGCCAGAGAAAAAAGGACGGGTTACCATTATATCAAGTAAATTCAAGAGAAAGTTGAGGCTCAGAGCGCCCGGATAGCTCAGTCGGTAGAGCATCAGACTTTTAATCTGAGGGTCCAGGGTTCAAGTCCCTGTTCGGGCGACTGCACATTTTGCACGATGTACCAAACTCAAGTAATTGCCTAATTCTTAGGAAACAGCTAGCTTTCAAAATACTATTAGGTGTGTATTTCATAGGTTTTAAGGAGATCCTACATATTCTTAAGATACTTGAGAATTTTTGTTCTTCGACGCGTAGGGAGATCTGAACGGTGGAGACGTGAAATGTCCAAGTTCTCACCAGAAAAGAATGACGATACTATACATATACTAGTTAGCTTAGACTGCCCTTAAACTTGCGTAACATTTGCTGATTTGAAACGGGGGAGAAAAATTTTTAAAAAGACAGACGCCCGAACAGGGACTTGAACCCTGGACCCTCAGATTAAAAGTCTGATGCTCTACCGACTGAGCTATCCGGGCCCTCACGACGCTGGCGTCCTACAGCTCTTTACATAAGAGTAAGAAACCTTGTGCAATTGCTTCCTCCCAATGTGTCGTATTCCCGTGAGACTTTTAACAGATTCAAGTTCCGTTTCCAGCTGCGTTTTAGCCCCTTAACAATTGCGAGCTTCTCGTCTGCTCTCATTAGGTGGGCTTTGATCTGTAAGCTAAGAGCGTCGCGGAATTACGTTTGAAGAAGTGGCAAACTTTGGCCAGTCTTACCGTTGGCAGGAGAGGTGACATCCATGCTAAAACCCACGCAACAGGGTTGGAAGAGGGAGAGTTTTAAGAGCGACTACAGACTTGCTGTCCTGAAGGGAATTTGCTGAGCTGTGGAGTATAAAAAATGGGGGAAAAGAGGTCCTGAGAGATTACCTGTACATCTCAACCTGTTCAAATAACATAACATTGTACATCACGGAGGTCACCAGCTGTGACACCAAGGGCAGAAACCTTATTAAGCCAGAGACGGGAAAGCTTGCCACGGCCACGGAGAGATGCTGTTTATCTTGGCATCTGAGGCTCTTCCTTAGTAATTTGAGCACAGCCCTTTGCTATGGAGCTGACTTGAGAATTACCGCTCTACAGGGTTTCAAGAATGGGACCGTAAAGAACCTTTGCTGGCGATTTTCTTTCCCTTAATTCCTTTCATAATTGTCTTTTCAGGGTGGTTGCTTTAGTCTAGTAATCCCACTTGAAGAAATTTACCCTAAGAAGCGATGGGGGCTGGAGGCATAGGTTAGCTAGATAGTAAGGCCTGTACACTCCTTTTCAAGACAAGAGCCCGCGTGTCGGGTGGCTCACAGCTGGCCGAAGGCCCAACTCCTGGGGGTCTGGGATCAAATCGGTCTCCACCCGCTCGCGAGAACACCGAAAAAGGAACAATTAATAGGAATGTACAAAAAGATTTGACCACAAAGACATAACATTGAATGTAAATTATGGTACAATCTTAATATAGAATGATTGCGTGTGTGTGTGTGTGTGTGTGTGTGTGTGTTTTAATTACAGAATCTTAGTTAACCCAAAGCCTGAACTAGCTTGGGGACAGCTTGGGTTCAGAGGTTAAGAGTGCATACTGCTCTTAGAGTGGACCAGAGTTCAGTTCCCTGCTCCCACATCCTGTGAATTACAACTGCTGGTAACTTTAGCACTAGGCAGATCTGATGCCTCAGACGTCTCTACACACCTGCGCTCATATGCACATATAGAAAGACACATATGCATAATTTAAAACAATGAAAACAATTTTAATTACCTCTAAGCTGGAGGGATGGACCAGTAGTTAAGGGCATTGGTTGCTCTTCCTGAAGACCTTGGTTGAATTCCCAGCACCTACAGGGCAGCATGTAACTAACTCCACTCCAAGAGGATCTAATGCCCTCCTCTGGCTTCTGTGGGCACCAGGCTCAGTGTACAGACATACATTCCTCCATACATATAAAAAAATATTTAAAAATCATACCTCTTTTACAATGCCTTCTATGTTTACGTTAAATAGGAAGGTCGAGAGCTGCCAACTCATATTCAGTTTGTAGACTCAGTAATGGAGCCATTAACAGTTATTTTCCACATTGAAAAAACAAAATTGAATTGCTATGCAGCAACAAGCACAGAAATAAATTCTAAACAGGCCAATGACCTTAAATATGAAAAGCATTTGTTTGTTTATTATGTACACCTGAATGCCAGAAGAGGCTATCAAATCCCTTTATAGATGGTCCTGAGCCACTTTGTGGTTGCTAAGAATTGAACTCAGGACCTGTGGAGGAGCAACCAGTGCTCTTAACTGTTGAGCCATCTCTCCAGCCCCCATAAATTATAGAGGTGTGTGTGTGTGTGCCAGACTGGTCTACAAAGTGAGTTCCAGGACAGCCAGGGCTGTTACAGAGAGAAACCCTGTCTCAGGAAAAAAAAAAAATTAAGATAAAATAAACAAAACAAAAGGCTAGGCAACACATAGGCTAAAGAGTGGCCTCCATGTGCATGCAGCCAAAGGTAGCCAACTGCAAGCCAAGGAAAGAAAAACCAGGAAGAAACAAACGTGTGACTCCTGATCTTGTGCCTCAAGCCTCCAGAACTGATGGAAAAGTAATTGCAGTTGTGTAAGCCTCCAGTCGTATTTTGTTATGGCCTCCCTGGGAAACAGACACAAGTGTTACATAACAATTCATTCTACCTGTGTACATTTAATATGCCTGTATACCGGTGAAATGAATGAACAATAATTATACATTTACTGTCATTGAACTTGAGAGTAAGGACTAAGAAGGTAAGCTGTGGAGCTGGAGAGATGGCTCAGTGGTCAGAGCAGTCTCTGCTCTTGAAGAGGTCCTGAGTTCAATTCCCAGTGCCGTATCTAATATGACTATCACAACTGACTATAACTCTGGATCCAAGGGGTCTGATGCCTTCCTCTGGGGTCTGTGAGCACCTGAACACATGTGACATACTCTTGTGCGGGGACACACACACATGCACACACACACAAATGTAAACTATGTGCAAGTCATGGTTGAGCAGGGGCAGATGGACCTTTGTGAGTTTGAGGCCAGACTGGTCTTCATATCGCATAGCCCGGGCTGACCCAGGGCTACACAATAAAATCCTGTCTCAAAATACAAAATAAAGGACTAGTAGGATGGTTCAATAGTTAGACAATTGACAATTGTGACCTACCAGATGGGATTCCTGGGACCCACGTGGAAGCTTACAACCGTCTAAAAGTCCAGCTCCAGGGGATCAAAAAAGGATTCTAGCCTTTGCAGGCACCAGTCATGTATGCCGGCAGGATATCCATAGACATAAAAATAAATAAAACATAAGAAAAAAACAGACTTAAAAATAATAACCTGTAGTGACATTTTTGAGAATCCTGAAATTTTGGTTTCTTTAAAAGACACAAATATTTTCAGAATGTGCTTTGTTTTAATCTCAGGTTTAGGGACGTGGGGCTGCTTCGGATTCTGCAGCAGCTGACTATAATTTGCTTCATGCTCTAGCAGAGGAGAGGTTTTTCCAGCTGCAGATAATTTTTGCAAATGCGTGGCATTTGGAATTCTGGGAGCTTTTCAGAGGGTACATAAATGCTAGGGTCCTGAGCAGTGGGTGGTTGCTGTTGGTCCTTTAAGGCTCCAGTGGTCAAAGAAGAAACCAAAGGTAAGAAATTAGATTCAGGGATTTTCCTAATTCCTCTCTCCCCTCTATCCTATTAAGGGTATGTGTGTGAAAGGTGGAAAAAAGAAATATGTCCTTAAAGTTAGTCAAACAGGATGGTTCAGTATGTAAAGGCATTTGCTGCTAAACCCAAGGCCTGAGTTTGAATCCTGGAACCTATATTGTGGAAAGAGAAAATCACCTCTGACCTCCACATGCATACTTGCCTCTCATATACAAAATAAATAATTCTTTTTACAAGTCCTAAACATGTAAAGAAATGCATTGTACAGGTAAGTATCAGACTCAGGAAAATGATTCTCTCTGAATTTGAAACTGGAGATGTTAGAGAAGACATTTCTTCCTATAGATAAGTACAGTTTCTAGGAAGAGTGGTATAGAAAAATTATATTCATCTTCATATCCTTTTGTATGAATGAGGGAATTACCATTGTAGCTTTGTTTCAGAAAGGTTATATTTCAGAAATATTGTCTGCTAATTCTTTTTAATTTAAAAGGGTCATAAAAGACATTTAATTCATCCATTTTCTTTTATAACTTGAGACACTGAAAGTTATAAAACTGGATAATGTTCTGGTTTTAAGAAACAGTTAGACCAGAAATCAGGTTTCCTGTTTATTTATGTCACGGTCTTCTTAAGGAAGGAAGTGGTGAACACCAAGATCAGCTTTGAACCTTTAAGCCAATTTATTTTTTGTTAAATTTATTTGATTGGTATAGTTATGGTTTACTGTTTTTGTTTTGTTTTGTTTTGTTTTGAGACAGGGTCTCTCTTGTCATGAAGATCAGGCTGGCCTGGAACTCAGAGACCCTCCTGTTTCTGCCTTTGGAATGCTGGGATTAAAGGAGTGTGCCACCTTGCCTAGCCTTAGTTTACTATTTATTGTAGTAAATCAATGAAATCTTACAAAAAGCATCGAGAAGCTGGAGAGATGCTGTTGATACTAAGCACGGTTAGGCAAGTTCTTTGGTGGTTTAACAACCATGCTAAGGGCCCATCAAGATGGCTACTCATCAAGTGGGTAGACACTTGCAGAGGAGTCTAACGATTTGAGTCTAACACCTGGAACCTACATGGTAGGAGAGAATATATTTACTCACATTGTTTTCTGACCTCAACTTATACAGCATGTCAGTTATGATGGGTATGGGCTCCATGCTTTTTTTTTTCTCAAGACAGGGCCTTGAGTGATCTTCCTGTTTCAGCCCTCCCATATGCTGGTAAAGCTCTATTTTTTAAGCCATGTTGTGTTGGACATATTTATATTGAGGCTTTGTTTTAAAAAGTTATTTATGTCTTGACATAGTGGCACACACATTTAATCCAATCATAAGGCAAAGGCAGGTGGGTCTTTGTGAGTTCGAGTCCAGCCTGGTCTACATAGTGAGTTCCAGGACAACCAGAGCTATAAGACCTTGTCTTGAAAAAACAAACAAAATCATTTATGTGTATGGGTGTTTTGTGTTTGGTTTTGGGACAAGAGACTGAGGTGCATATTTTACATATCAAAGCAGTCCTAGTCTTAAGGTTCTCCTAGCTTCCCTCAGTATCTACCCTGCCTCACTTCCCCCAGAGGCTCTTCTATATATAATCCAGACAATTTGGTCTCCTTACTCTCCTCCTCTTCTCTCTGTCCACTCTCTCACCCATTCTTTCTCTCTCTCCCTCTCCCTCTCCCTCCACCTCTCTCTCTCTCTCTCTCTCTTTTGCTCACTTGCTCGCTCTCTCTTGCATGCACGTGCTTGTTTCCCTCGCCTCGGTCCTTGGGGCCAGTGAACTGGATGGAAAGCATCTTCCCAATAAACCTGCATTTAATATCATCTAATCTGGCTTGAATTGACTCATCTCACTGTAGACAGAGAAATAACTATCATTTTTGCTTGTGTGTATGTCTGTGTATCACTTGTGTACAGTGCCCTTGGAGGCCAGAAGAGAGTATTGGATTACCTGGAATTGGAGTTACAGATAGGTGTGAGCCCACCATGTGGGTGCTAGGAATCAAACCTGGGTCTTCTGAAAGAGAAGCTAATGATTTTAACCACAGAATTGTTCCTCCAGTCTCCTTATTGAGGCTTGAGATGAAGACAAAATTATGTTGATAAATACTTTGAAAAATAAAAAAGGGAAAAGGCTAACCTTTTGGCCTGCAGCAAGGATGACAGCAGCTTATCCTTAACTGGACTTACTACATGTTCTTTCCTGACACAATCAGACTCCTAGACCAGTTTCCGGGTCTTACCTTTTAAAAAAAAAAAAACAAAAAACAAAAAACCAAAAACTTAGGTTTAAGACAAATGCCTTTCCTTTTTGTTGTTTGTTTGTTTGTTTCTGAGACAGGGTTTCTCTGTATAGCTCTGGCTGTCCTGGAACTCACTCTGTAGACCAGGCTGGCCTTGAACTCAGAAATCCTTCTGCCTCTGCCTCCCAAGTGCTGGGATTAAAGGCAAATGCCTTTCTTTATCTGCTGAGTTAGCTGAGTGACCTTCAGGTCCTTTTTTATTTTTTTTTATTTTTTATTTTTTTGGAAGCCTTTAGATCAGTGCTTCTCAACTTGTGGGTTGAGACCTTTTTGAGGAGGTCAAATAACCCTTTCACGGGGGTTGCATATCAGATATCCTGCATATTAGATATTTGCATTATGATTCATAACAGTAGGTAAATCACAGTTATGAAGTAGCAATGAGATAATTTTATAGTTGGGAGTCACCACAGCATGAGGAACTGTATTAAAGGGTCGCTCGCAGCTTTAGGAAGGCTGAGAACCACTGCCCTATATTGCTCATTTTTTAAAAATCAGAATTGCATGAAGGGATTATAAAGCCAAGATTCCAGGAGACAGTAGGAAGGAATCTAAATTAGCCAGATACTTTTAAAAGATAGAAAATAAATTCCTGTTGGGAAATAATTATTTTGAGAGTGGATCTCATGATATAGCTCTTGTGGGCCTGAAAGTTTTTATGTCAGTCATGGTGGGTGGGTCATGCTTGTATTCCCAGAATTTGGCAGGCAGAGAACTGACTCTAATTCCAGACAGCTTGCATTATATCATACATTACAGGCTGTCAGGACTGCAAAATGTGACTGACCCTGTCTCCAAAACAGAAGAGAACCAAAGCAAACCAACCAAACAAAAGTGGTTGCAAAAAGAGAGACAGGGGAATATGTGACTGGGATTTGCCTGCAAGTGCCCTTCCCCCTCTTCTGAGGAAACTGTGTTGACTTCAAGCTCATTGTCAGCAACTGTAGAAAGAGAATCACCTCCTCACTCCTTCAAAGAACTCGGAATCGTCCAGCGGGGAAAGGTTATAAGCAGGAACTGGGAGAGTGGCACAAGACTTTATACCCAGCAGTAGGGAAGCAGAAGCACACAGATCTCTTGAGTTTCCAGGTCAGCCTGGTCTACATAGGGCGTTCCAGGACAGCCAGAGCTACATAGTAAGACGTTGTCTAGAACAAAACAAACCGGGTAATGTTTACATTGGAAATAAGGAATTTGTATTGTATTCCAAAACGCCCAACTAAATCATTCGCCCAACTAATAAGTTCGTAGTAGTGAACGTGCAATGTGTGCACGGGAGCCCAAGGTCCCATTTATATATATATATATGAATGCATCTGTTTCTGGGATCAACATCTCAACATAAACAAATTCTTGTCCAGAAAATAACGACCAGGGTAGTAAGGTGGCTTATTGACATGTTGAAAAAATAGCCCGGCAGTGGTAGCGCACGCCTTTAATCCCAGCACTTGGGAGGCAGAGGCAGGCAGATTTCTGAGTTCAAGGCCAGCCTGGTCTACAGAGTGAGTACCAGGACAGCCAGGGCTACACAGAGAAACCCTGTCTCGAAAAACAAACAAACAAACAAACAAAAAAGTTAAAGGATCGGGAAGGTTTAGCTTGTAGGGAAATGAGAGGATTAGGGATGGGATACGTTAGTTGTCTTCAAATAGCGGGGTAGTAGAGGCACAACTTTAATTCTAGCACTCTGAATAAAGGCAAAGGAAAACCAGGGAGAAATAGAGAGACCCTGTCTCAAAAACCAAATGGCACGTACAGAGGTTGAAGAAAATCCCTCTTATTTTTTTTTTTTTTTTTTGGTTTTTCGAGACAGGATTTCTCTGTATAGCCCTGGCTGTCCTGGAACTCTGTAGACCAGGCCGGCCTCGAACTCAGAAATCCGCCTGCTTCTGCCCCCTCTTCTTTTTCAAAACCTCTATATGCAAGGCATGGTGTAGCAAGCCTTAAATTCCAGTACTCAGGAGGCGGCCTGGTTTACATAGTGAGTTCCAGGACAGCCAGAGCTACACAGAGAATCCTTGTCTCGAAAGTAAAATAAAATCGAAAATCTCCAGCGGACACCGCCTTTGACTGGAAGTTCTCTTCCCGGACTAGCATGTACTCGATGGTAGATTCTTCAGCCCTTCTAGCTCTCTAGTCCTCCAGGGTCCCCTCTATGGTTTCCCCGGCCTCCCCGGAAGCTCTTGCGAACGCTGGGTTTGAGAGGCCGGAAGTGGTGCTGCCGTTGCTCGCAGTTTCAAAATGCTGTACAGGCCTTAGGATCTACAACTGCCACCCCTCCCCCAGCTAGGAGGGGGGAGCGACTCATGGAGCGGCCGTAAGGTGTGGCGGTGGGGTCTGACCCGCGGGGTGCGGGGGGAGCGGACAGAAGGCCCTGAGGACTCGTAGCTGAGAACCGGGCGGGAGGAGCCTGGGGCGCGGAGGGCGGCGTGGGCCGCGGGGCCGTGGGGCCGCGGGACCGCGGAAGAAGCTGTGGGGGAAGGGTGGCGTTTCGACCCCACGGTTGAGAAAAATGGAGTGTGGTGAAACGGAGTTTCAGTAACAGACTAAAAGCAAAGTGAATGGGTTGATGCTTTATTTGCACTTCCACTTTGAGGGGGTGTTGAGGCACTTTGAAGGAAAGGAGTCGGAGAAATGGAGACCTGGAGAGTGACATTGACGAGACTTAAGATTTAAATAATTTTTTTTTTTTTTTTTTGGTTTTTCGAGACAGGGTTTCTCTGTATAGCCCTGGCTGTCCTGGAACTCACTCTGTAGACCAGGCTGGCCTCGAACTCAGAAATCCGCCTGCCTCTGCCTCCCAAGTGCTGGGATTAAAGGCGTGCGCCACCACCGCCCGGCTAGATTTAAATAATTTTTAAGGCTGCAGACTGACTGCTTTAGTATGTGAAAGATACTCGTTTGCGGTCTTCATATGGACCTCGGCATTTAAAGTATTTTAAAAAAAATATCCTCCACGAATATGAAAAATTATTATTATTATTATTAATTTTGAGACAGGATCTCGCTGTGGCCAGACCTGGCTAACCTGGAGCTTGCTGTATAGGCCAGGCGGGGTTTGAATTTACAAAGAGTCATCTCATCTGCCCCTGCCCCCAAAACAGTCCGCTCCTTTGCCTCTCCGGGACCACGAATATTATCTTTAATTAGCACACCTCCCAGTGATTCTTTTACATCCCCAAATTTTGACACCACTCTTATTAAGCCACATCTGGATAAAACATAACCTGTCTTGTCCTACTCAAGAAAGGTCTTTGTGGATTAGAAAGCTCCACCTAATGACAGGCACGGGATGTGTCTGTCAAAGGTACCTAGCGTTTAGTAATACTGAGTGTCAGTTGCTGATATCTATCCAAGTTTAGTCTCCTCCTTCATACATTTCTGCTAGAAAAAAGTTTTTTAGCTCCAAAGTATTATTTACAGTATTCATTTACTGTACTGGTCAAGACCACAACACGACTCCTGTTTGAAAAATTGTGAACATGTAAAGTTGACAGCCAGTGTCCCTAACCCCTCAGGCTTCCTAATGTTCTAATCCCTGGGGTCTTTCCTGACTTGAGCTATATATATTCTCAGATTTAAACCATAGAGGAATCATTTTGCAGGGATTATTCACCTTAAACTTTTCAGATAACAGCAACTTTCTTTAAGATATACTTTAGCTGAGTCCTCATTGGTTGTACTTTTAGATTTTCTCTGGATAACCTGAAGCAGCCCCATATCCTGGTTCACCTTTAACCTTCAAGTATAAGGGTAAACAGCATTCTCTTAACAGTCATTAATACGCACTGTGGTGGGTTTTTTTTTTTTTTTTTTGTTTTTTAGGTTTTTCGAGACAGTGTTTCCCTGTGTAGCCCTGGCTGTCCTGGAACAACTCACTCTGTAGACCAGGCTGGCCTCGAACTCAGAAATCCACCTGCCTCTGCCTCCCAAGTGCTGGGATTAAAGGGATGCACCACCACTGCCTGGTGTGTTTCTAGTTCTTTATTTTATTCTGTATATTTTATTTAATATTTTCTTGCTATCACAAGTAGACTTTTAAAACGAAATTTATTTTTATTGTATGCGTATAGAAGTTTTGCCTGTATGTACTGTGTGTATGTGTACTGTGTGTGGACAGTGCCCACAGAGGCCAGAAGAAGGCATCAGGTCCTCTGGGACAGGAGTTACAGATGGTTGTTACCTGCCGTGTGGGTGCTGACAACTGAGCTTAGGTCCTCTGCAAGAGCAAGTGCTCTTAATTTTTGAATCATCTCTCCAGCTACTCAAATGGGATTTTTAAGAAGTTTGGCTATCTAGGAGGCTAAGTCCTTCCCTTCTTGTTCTTTTGGAAGTGACTTGCTATTCTTAGCATCTTAACTTTTCCATATAAATTGTTAGCATTACGAGGTTCTAAAAAATCCCCAAAGCCAGGAGGGGTGATATATCCCTATAGTCTTAATCCTTAGGAAGTGGAGGCAGGAGAATCTCAGGTTCATGGTAGTCAAAGCTGACTTTGAAGTCAGTTCAAGGATGTAAGCTGCAGAATAAGGACCCCTAGCCCCTGCCTGAAAACAAACAACAAAAATTGAACAAGGAAAAGAAAACATTTAAAAAGTCTTGTTTTGATTTCTCCTCCTCCTCCTCCTCCTCCTCCTCCTCCTCCTCCTCCTCCTCCTTCTTCTTCTTCTCTTCTTCCTCCTCCTCCTCTTCCTCTTCCTCCTCCTTCTTCTTTTAATGAAATTATATTGAAAGTAGATCAGGGCCTGGAGAGATGGCTGAGAAGTTTAGAGTACTTACAAAAGAGGACCAGAATTTAGATCTGAGCACCCATGTTGCAACTACCTGTAATTCTAGGAGATTAGACACTTAATGTTCTGTTCCTGTGAAGAAGCACCATAACCAAAGCCACTCTTATAAAAGAAAACACTTAATTGGGGCCTTGCATATGGTTTTTCAGAGGCTTAGTCCATTATCATCTTGGAGGAGAGCAAGGTAGCACATAGACAGGCATTGTGCAGGAGAAGTAGCTGAGAGCCTTAGAGCCTGCCCCTTAGGTGGCAGGCAAAGGATGAGACCTAGCCCTGACTTGAAACCTCAAAGCCCACTCCCACTGATATACCTGCTCCAGCAAGGCTGGCGCATGCCTTTAATCTCAGATGCAGGTAGAAAACCCTGTCTTGAAAAAAAGAAGAGGAAGAAGAGGAGGAGGAGGAGGAAGAAGAAAAGAAAAAAAATTAGAGCAAAATTTAGGCTCAGTGAGTAAAGGTGCCTGTTGCAAGCCTGATCTGAATTCAGTCCCTAGAACCAATATGGTGGAAGGAGTGAACCATTCCACCAAGTTGTACTATTGACTCCCATATATGCACTATGGTACAAGCATTTCTCCTCAGCCCCATACATAAAATAAATGTATTAAAAATGTGGGCTGTGGAGAGATGGCTCAGAGGTTAAGAACACTGACTGTTCTTCCAGAGGTTCTGAGTTCAGTTCCCAGCAACCACATGGTGGCTTACAACCATCTGTAATGGAATCTGATGCTCTCTTCTGGTTTGTCTGAAGACATCTCTAGTGTACTCATATATATGTAATAAATCTTTAAAAAAAATAAAAATGTAAGTTAAAGTGATCTTGTAAAGGTCCATGATTCGCTGAAGAATGATACCCTGGACTCAAACACTATGTGAACACAAAGAGTGTTTTATTTGTAGAAGTCCAGCATGCTGGGGTCTCCCCATTACCAAGATAGACCCTGAAGTGAGCTTGCAGGCCCAATTTAAAGCACATTAGGGGAATAATGGGGTAGATGACCACTATCTTAACCTGTTGGGTCCATCTCTATAGAAATTCTAGAAGCATTACGGGATTGTGGGGTTGGAAACTATTGCTGACCCTTTGTCCTTACCTCAGAAGCTGTGGTGGGGCAGCTTCTGACTACTTGCCTGAAGCCTGGGGCATTTTTCAGTACTGACTTGTCTGGGCTTGTCTGGACCTGTCCAGTTCTTGGAAACAGATTTAGGCTTAGTCTCTGTAACTGTCACTTTGAAGCCTGTCATGGATCAGCCTATCTCTTCTCTCCCAATGTGAGAAGAATTAAGTGATTGCAGTGAAACAGTTATCTCCTGAATTACATACAATGTACTTTTTCCTTTTTTTTCTTTTTAAAGCAAGTAAGCCAATTACATATTTCTCTCTCTCTTTTTTTTAAGATTTATTTTATGTATATGAGTACACTGTAGCTGTCTTCAGACACACCAGAAGGGGGCATCAGATCCCATTACAGATGGTTGTGAGCCACCATGTGGTTGCTGGGAATTGAACTCAGGACCTCTGGAAGAGCAGTCAGTGCTCTTAACCTCTAAGCTATCTCTCCTTAATTATCTAAGCCTCAATTACATATTTCTTAGGACTCCACTTTGAGGAAAACAAAAGAACGAAACTATATTTGGGATGCTGAGAAGATCCTTGGAGCTGAATTATAGGCCATTGTAACCACCCCAGCCTTCATGGGTCCTGGGAATCAAGTTCTGCTCCTGTGGAGTAGGAGTGGTCACTCTTTGTAGATTTTTATATGTTTAAAAGTTCCAGTGTGTGATAGCAGAAGTATTTTTTTCTTGTTTTGATAAAAATGTTTTTTTTTCCGTTTGATTTTTCGAGACAGGGTTTCTCTGTATAGCCCTGGCTGTCCTGGAACTCACTCTGTAGACCAGGCTGGCCTCGAACTCAGAGATCCGCCTGCCTCTGCCTCCCAAGTGCTGGGATTAAAGGCGTGCGCCACCACTGCCTGGCTAGAAATGTATTTTTAAAGATTTTTTTTTTTTTGGAGAGGGTCTTAACCGTGAACCTCAGGCTGGCTTTGAACTCTTGATAGGTGCCCTCCTAAGTTCTGCGATTGCCAGTGTGTCCTACCACAATTACCAGGCAAACTTTGACACTCATTTTCCTGTGGTTTCTTGTCCAGGCATGTTAGACTGTGGTCTTGGAAACTCCATGATTTTCCAGTTGTGGGTGTCTCCTAACTCTTATCTTAATCACTCCTGTCTACCAGGTAGCCTGTAGGAAAGCAGTGGTTGGTTGTAAATTTGACTTTCAGCTAGGAACAATGTACTTATTAGCATCGGCATTGAAGATGAAACTTGTCCAAACCTGTCTTTCAGAATTCACCTGAGGGAGAAGTGGGTGCTTTAATCTTTAGCTTTTGTGCTGGATTTGATTATTGAGAATTTCAGTTCTGTGTGAGTAGTTTGCATCTGTGCAGGTGTGTGTATGTCTCAGATTTAAAAAAAAATGTTGCTGGCAGTTTTGTCTTTTTTATTCTGTTTTGGAGGTAGGTTCTCTATATAGGCTGTGTAGAACAGGCTGCTCTTGAACTCCTAAAGATCCACTTGGCCTCTGCCTCCTGTGTGCTGGTATTCAGGTGTATGCCACCATGCTCAGCTTGCTACTTTTTCTTTTCTTTCTTCTTTTTTTTTTTTCTTAAGAATTACTAATGAATTTATGTATATGAGTACACTGTAGTTGTCTTCAGACACACCAGAAGAGGGAATTGGATTCCATTACAGATGGTTGTGAAACGTCATGTGGTTGCTGGGAATGGAACTCAGGACCTCTGAAAGAGCAGTCAGTGCTCTTAATCTCATAGCTATCTCTCCAGCCCTTTTCTTTTCCTTTTAAAATCTTTTTTTTTTTTTTATGTGCATTGGTGTTTTGCCTGCATGTGTGAGGGAGTCAGATCTACTAGAATCTGGAGTTGCAGACAGTTGTGAGCTGCAATGTGAGTGCTGGGAATTGAACCTAGGTCCTCTGGAAGAGTAGCCAGTGCTCTTTATTGATGAGCCATCTCTCTAGCCCTCAGCTTATTTCTTAGTAAATGCTAAAGACAAAATTTCAACTTTACAATTTTATATATGTTTTTCTCTTGTAGTTTGCTAACTGCGGAATCTTCACTGCCAAAATGACATCACGTTCCACCTCTGCCCAGTGTTCAGCATCTGACAGTGCTTGCAGAATTTCTTCAGAACAAATCAGTCAGGTAATTACTCCCAGACATCTTACTTTTCTTTAAATATTTTAAATTGAACTGAGGTATATAGCTGAGTTCACTGATTAGGATTTGCTTAAAGCAGAAGTGGTGATGTTGTAAATCTTATATTGCATATTTGAAAGTTACAGACAGCTTGAAATGGTCAAGGTCCATCTGGGTTTTCACTACTTATGCCCCTCTGCTTGTTAATTCTTATATTTTGTTAGACTAGGCACGTTTTAGTTAGAAGGAGATGGTAGAGAATTTGGGGCCAGGTTATCTAAGTTCTTTTTTGGTCTCATCTGGTTGTAGTTAGTTGATTTTCTTTCTTTTTGTTTGTGCAGTTTACTTTGGAGCTATGAGAAAGAAAGACAGAGTCTTTGTTAGTCCTAGCTGACCTGGAACTTCCTTTGTAGACCAGGATGCTGTGAACCTGCTTGATCCTCCTGCCTGGCTTAGGTGCTGGGATTCTAGGCATGTGCCACTAGGTCAGGCTAGTTTGTTTTATTTAAAAGGCTATCTTAAATGGTGAATATAACAAATATATTCTATCCATAGCTTATCTTTAGGCATTTGTAGATACAGACTTGACAGTCTCCTCTCAGATTTGGTGTATCCTATTGTAGACAGACTTTTATTTTTATGCCGGGCGGTGGTGGTGCACACCTTTAATCCCAGCACTTAGGAGGCAGAGGCAGGCGGATTTCTGAGTTCGAGGCCAGCCTGGTCTACAGAGTGAGTTCCAGGACAGCCAGGGCTACACAGGGAAACCCTGTCTCGAAAAACAAAAAACAAAAAACAAACAAAAAAAAAACCAAAAATAAATAAATAACATAACAAAATTGTATACTATGGGCATGCTGTAGAGACCAGATTAGCGGAGTGTAGTGGATCACAGTCTGAGCCTCCTGAGCGTTTGGGAATGATGACGCTGAGTGATTGGTATAGAAATTAATGTAGCATGAAGTAAATTGGGGTTAGAAAAGCTCTAGCTCACCTGTCTTGTTGATAGTGAGACAGGGAAAGGGAGACATATTTTAGTACCTGCACCTATTTGCTTCCTGCATAACATAATGAGGAAGGTTTTGAAGCTATCTCAAAAGTAGGCTTTCCAGTTCTATAATATAATAATAGTGTATTAAAAAATTACTGATGCTGCCAAGTTCTCAGACTGGTTCCCTTAGAAGACGACACCTACTTTTCCTACTGTTTATTCTATCCATGCAAATGTGTATCTGAGACTCATCAGCCTGGTTTATTTCTTATGTCAGAGAAAAGATTAATTTAAGCTGGTCCCATTCCTTAAATTTTGTTTCTGTTTCTGCTTATCTATGCTCAGGATTGAATTTAGGCCTCATGTGTGCTAGGCAGGTGCTTTACCATGGAGCTATATCCCCAGCCACCCTATTTTATTTTATTTTTTGTAACAATAAAAGTTTCCCTGTATAGAGGACTCTTTGTTACTCAGAAGTGTAGGTAGTTGCTGTAGAACTTCCTCTTCTGGAGGCAGTTTAGTTGTTGTTGGAGTTAGGTCTATGCCCAGGATGTGTTCTGAGGAGTGGAGCCCCTGTACTGTCATTCCACAGTCATAGCGCCTTTGTTCATTTCTTCCTCTCACTGTTAGCTCATGGTTGAGATGGCTACTTTCCCTTACTTGGCTCTCTGTCTTCTGGCCAGTACAGATAGACTGCAATAGAATTTCATAGCTTCTTTTCTGTGTGAGGAGTTTAATTAAATGTCTAAATTAATAGGAAGTAGAGAATTGCTAAGGAGGATTGACTGGATCTTTTTCATTCTTACTACCATCCTTATAGCTTTTTAGGGAAGCTGGAGGCAGTAGCCTCAAAATGTCTTTCCTGAGGGATCTGATGGTAAGATCCTATAATCTCAACTACTTGGGTGGCTCAAGCAGGAGAATCAAAAAGTTGAAAGCTTGGTAACTGAGATTCTAATATATACATATATATATATATACACACACACACACACACACGTATATGTACATATATGGATTAACTATACTCAGCTACTTGACACCCCCTCCTGCATGTGTATGTGTGATACAGTTGTTAATGTGTCAGTGAAGTTAAAATGATTTGTCTTCCTCAGTTGTGCTCTACCTTACTTTTGAAACAGGGTCTGTTATTAAATCTATACATTGTATATCACTATTTATATTATGTATTATTATAATTATATATTATAAATTACAAATTTCATATTGTAATTATATATTATTTATAGCTCACTGATTGAGCTAGACTGTCCAGTGAGTTCCAGGAGGGTCCCTTTGTCACAGCCTTCCCAGTGCTAGGACTATAGTTTTTTGCCACCACATGTGGCTTTCTCTGTGTGTGCTGGAAATCTGAATGAACTTAAGTCTTCACACTTGTACAGCAAACACCATTAACTGAACCATCTCCCCACCTCCCAGCTACTCCACTTTCTTTAATATTCCAGGTAGGTTGTTCAAAGTATGAAAAAAATATATGCATAATGATTCTTCAAGTAGGATACTTTTTTTTTTTAAGCCTGTCTGGTCTACGTAGCAAGTTCCAGATGAACTTGATTCTCCCAAGTGCTGTGATTACAGTTGTGAACCACTACCCAGCTTTTAAGTAGTGTTACTTTTACTAACATAAAATATGAAGTTTAGGGTAGGAGTCAACAGACTTTCTGTATAGGGCCAGAAAACACATATGTTAGGCTTTGGAGGCCATAAAGTTTGCGTCTTAACCCTTCAGTACTGTAGCGGAGTATGAGTTAGCTGAGCCCCAGAGTACTCACTTGCCTTGGATGTGCAGGGCTCAGGAATAGATAGGTCCTCAGAGCTGCCAAAATGAAGAGTGGGAAAGGGGGAAAAATTGAATCTTTTCACAGATGCAGAATGGTGTTTTCTGTTGGTTTAATAAATAGTAAGATGAGACATAAAAATGGTACATTATGTGTTCATTAATAATTAGTAAGGCAGCTAAGACCATAGCTGAACAATAGAATGCTTGCCTAGCATGTCTGAGGTTCTAAGATCAATTTCAAGCAGCAACAAAAATGAGTAATGAATAGTATGAAAAACAGAACATTTTAAATTAAATATACAAGGTAGGAAAGTATACTAGTGGAAGCAAATATCACAAAATGTATATATATGGTAAAGTCAGTCAAGTTCCTATATCTGCAATAGGACAGCAGAGCAGTAACTAGATAACTTGATCTTTCCTTAGTGCCTCAGTTTTCATTTCAGTGTTATAATAAAAATATCTAAAAACAAAAACCCAAAGTCACAATTATTGACTAAAGAACTCACAAACTCCACAGTCAGTGAACTGATGGCTGTACACAACAAATGCTGTTTATCAAACCTGCTGAGTTTCAGTGCCATCATCTTTTGACTATTTGAGAATAATAGTAGTATATAAATATTTAGTCTGGACCTATGTTTCAGGTTCTTTTCTTTTCCAGAGATGGGGTCTGTATGAAGTTCTGGCTATACTGGAACTTGCTGTGTAGACCAGGCTGGCCTCAAACTTAAAGAGATCCTCTTACTTCTGCATGTTCCTTCTCCCCTTCCCCCACCTCCCAAAATGTGAGATTAAAAGTGTGTCCCTATTGCCTGGCCCCAGCTTTCAGGTGTTTGTCTTTTGTTTTGTTTTGTTTTTTAGATTTATTTGCCTGTATGCCTGTAGGCCAGAAGAGGGAACCAAAACTCATAGATGGTTGTGAGCCACCATGTGGTTGCTGGGAATTGAACTCAGGACCTCTAAGAACAGCCAGTGCTCTTAACCACTGAGCCATCTCTCCAGCCCCAGCTTTTAGGATTTGCTTTCAGGTTTTGCTTTCAGGTTTCAGCTGTTGCTACCTTGAAATGTAGTTAAAAATTTTGTGCATTTGAGTGTTTTGCCTGTATGTATGTCTGTGGCTCACAGGTGTGTCTGGTGCCAACCAAGACCAGAGCGAGTATCCTGGAACTGGAGTTACAGGTGTTAGGTGCCTTGTGAGTGCTAGGACTGGAATTCAGGTTCCCTGTAAGAACAGCCAGTGTTCTTCACTGCTGAGCCATCTTTCCAAGGGCTGCCAAGGGTTTTTTTTTTTTCCACAGCAGTTAATCCATTTATTTCTGCTATAAATGCACAAAGATTCTAATTTTCCTGTTTTCAAGCCAACAGCTATTTTCCTTAAAAATTTATTATTGTCATCCTTGTAGGTTGACAATAACTTCCTGTTGTAAAAGATTTATCAGAAAGACAGCGTCTCCTAAAGGTTTTTCTGTTTTTTTTTTTTTTCTTTTTGGAAGATCTCTTCTTTCATAATTTTTTTCAGAAGCCAATCTAATTGAAATGTAAATAGCAGCTTTATGCTGGGTTTGTGCAGGAGGATCCGGGGTTCAGGGTCATCCTCTACTACATAGTGAGTCCAGGCTTTTCAGGTACATGGAACTTCTATCTTATGTTTTATGTTTACAGCAGGTACGACCAAAACTGCAGCTTTTGAAGATTTTGCAGGCAGCAGGTGCTCAGGGTGAAGTATTCACCATGAAAGAGGTAAGCCATCAGGGACAGTTCAGTTTTAAGAACAGTTGAATAGAGGCCATCATATGCACAGTTCTGAAATCTGGGCCAAGAAAGGAAGTTGTACTACCGAAAGAACAGTTTCCATATTGTAAGGGCTGCCTTGTTAATCTCCTGTTTCCGCCACACTTCCTTTTGAAGTCTGTATATATGTGGTCATCCATAGATTCATTGACCTGGGAGTTTTAAAGCAAAATGTGTGGGTTAAAAAGATTTCACAGCTTACAAGCCTTGCTGCAAGAAGGAACTCATGCAGTGACTTTATCACTGTGCGCTTGTCAGGTACTCTGCAAGCACTCAGTCATTTTGAATGTTTAAAAATTTAAATAACTTAGCATCTGGAAACTTTTTTTTTTTTAAACCAGCACATTAAATTTTTTAAAGTGGAATACATTCAAATGTTAATGTACTCAGACAATTTGCGTTTAGTTTGGTATTTAGTATTTAGTATTAGAACCTTCCACCTTTCCTAAGCAGAAAACAAAATGACAGACTTTTTTTTCCCTTTAAAGTGCCACATCTATCAGTAATACTGCTGAGATTATAGATGTCCTTGATTTGCTTTTGATATTTAACAAGAACTTAATTACTGAGTAAGAAGTTTGGTGTTTTTTAACCTACTTTTAAGAAACATTCCAGGGTCAGAGTGGGAGGGTAGAAGGGAAATAAAGAAAGCATGAAGCATTAAACCTATATCAGTAGATGTATCTTGCCAATTCCTTCCCTTTCCCCTTTCATTTTCTCCCCATTTGTCATAAAATTTATCCAGGTCTATTGTCAAATAGTGTATCAGCCTAGATTTAATAAAGGTTCTGTGACACGCTTCATCTACGTGTAAAAGAGCACTTCTCAAGTTTAGGATCATGAGTTTTTGAAACCTGAAAGGAGCCTGGCAGTGGTGGTGCACGTCTTTATTCCCAGCACTTGGGAGGCAGAGGCAGGCGGATTTCTGAGTTCCAGGCCAGCCTGGTCTACAGAGTAAGTTCCAGGACAGCCAGGGCTACACAGAGAAACCCCGTCTTGAAAAAAACCAAAAAAAAAAAAAAAAGACACCTGAAAGGAAAAGCCAGGTAGATGATATTTTTATTTGTGAGAGACCTAGATTCTGGTTTCTGTATTAGGACTAATGGTCCATTAAACATTGGACACTGCAGCAGAATACTAAGTTGCTGCCCTTTGCATTGTCAGATCAGGCTCTGTTAATGGATGGGTGGAAGAACCTAGTGTAGGAAACATCTATCCTGTTTGAGGATTGCTTACACTCTGTCAGCATCCAAATACTGGTGGTTTTGCATGTCTTTCTCTAGCAAAATATCTCAACCACTCATGGGTGGTTGTGGTTTTGGTAGTAGTCAGACATATCGTTTCATGGTGTTTTGTTCTCATGTAGGTAATGCACTATCTAGGCCAGTATATAATGGTGAAGCAGCTCTATGATCAACAGGAGCAGCATATGGTGTACTGTGGTGGAGACCTTTTGGGAGATCTACTTGGATGTCAGAGCTTTTCTGTGAAAGATCCAAGGTAAAAAGGGTGAGGGTTTATGTATCTTTGAGTGCTTATACCTGCTCACTCAGTCTGTATAGGTTATTTTTCTTTAGTCAATAAGGGCTACATATGTTGTATAGCCAGTGAGATATATATGCGGAGTACAATGGTTTGCAGTGTGGGCAGTCTGATTTGATGGCACATACAGAATACTAATCATCTTCATACACTGTTATATAGCATGACAATGAGAGCTGAAAAGAAAAGTGCACGAAATGGAGAATGGCTGGGTCTTATCCTGTCAAACGTTCCTTGAGGAAGCAGAATGTGAGCTGAGCTGTGACAGTTTTTAGAGGGCTAGTGGGTGGGGAGCGTCTAGTTGAACATCTTGTATGAAGGTTGAATAGGAGGGATTCATGTCACTAGGTCACAAGTTGGTGTTCTTTAAATTTTTTTTAAAGTTTTAATTCACGTGTGTGAGTGTTTTGCCTACATGCATGTGTCTGCTCAGGTATGTGCTTGGTGCCCAGGGAGGCCAGAAGAGGGTGTCAGATCTCCTGGAACTGAAGTTACATATGGTCATGAGCCACCACGTGGGTGCTGTTAGTTGTTTCCCTGTAAGAACAGTCAATGCTCTTCAGTTGAGTCATCTTTCCACCCTACCCTCACCTTCTGTTGCCCCCCCCCCCAAACCTTAATAGTGATTAACATTTATAAAACTTCCTTTCACACTTTAATTTTTTCAATCAAAAATGCAAACTTGACATCTAGAAGAAAAGAATAATCTTCAAAGAAAATCTTCCCAATTGGGTTACTAATAGTTAATAAAATAAAATTTGATCAAATTTTTATTGAGGTCAGGATAGCTGGGGCTGGACATTCATTTCCTTTTTTCTGTCCTGGACTTGCTCTGTAGACCAGGCTGGCCTTGAACTCAAAGAAATCTGCCTGCCTTCACCCCCACATCACTGTGATTAAAATTAAAGATGTGTGCCATCACGCCCGGTTTTCTTTTTCTTTTGTTTTTGTTTTCTTTAAATAGGCTCACATTTGAACCTAAGGTAGGCTTTAAATCAGTAAGTTGCTAAGAATAACCTTGAACTTGATCTTTCAGCCTGAACCTTCCAAATGCTGGGGTTTCAGGCAAGCACTATTGTGCTTGGCTCTTCCTTAATGTTTAAGTTATTTAAAAAAAAATTGTGGGGAGCTGAGCAGTGGTGGCTCATGCCTTTAAACCCAGCACTTGGAAGGCAGTGGCAGGTAGATTTCCGAGTTTGAGTCCAGCCTGGTTTACAGAGTGAGTTCCGGAACAGCCCTGGCTATACAGAGAAACTCTGTCTCAAAAAAACAAACAAAAACAAACAAACAAACAAAAATTGTGGGAAAAAGATTCTGTCTGTATATCTAGGAGAAAATAGGAAAGTATCATACCATAGATATATTTAATATATAATGGAAAACCACAAATATTTATATATTATTTCTTTTACAGCCCTCTCTATGACATGTTAAGAAAGAATCTTGTTACATCAGCCTCTGTTAACACAGGTATGTTATATGTTTCTTGATTTTGTATTGAAGCTTTGAGTTTAAGGAAGCAAATGATGGGAACCGGGGTCCAGATGAAATGGAGTGCTATCTGTGACATGACTGGAGGGATGTTCGTACAACTGTCTGTCATACAGCATGGTATTACTGTTAAGTAAGTTCTCACTGATAAATTCAGTCATCCTGAAGCTAGAGAGGAGAGCTGTTATATCCTAGATGTAATGTTTTTTCTTTATGCAGCACAAGGGATTGAACCTAGGGCCGTGTACTTATGTACTCTACCAATGACCTATGTTTCTAGCTTTCTGTTTACTATTTTGAGAGAGCATCTTCCTAAGTTGCCCATGTTGGCCTTGAACTCACTCTGTAGCAAAGGCAGGCCTTGAGTTTTTGGGTTCCCCTGTGATTGTCTTTCTAGTAGGTAGATTTTCTGGTTTGTGGAGGCAGTCAGGCCCAGCTTAAGCTTAGTAATTATAAATGTTGCACTATATTTGCTTCATCTTGATATATTTAAAACAATCTCTTAGATAAGGACTTTCTCCTCAGACATAACCTCATCATTACTGTGTTCATAAGTAATAATACTTTTTATTTTTGGTTTGTTCAGGTGATGATCCAAACAAAGTCCACACATTGCATTGGGTTTATCGTGTGTGTGTGTGTGTGTGTGTGTGTGTGTGTATGAGAGAGAGAGAGAGAGAGAGAGAGAGAGAGAATTTTGTTTCATATAGAATCTTCAGTGATCTAATTAGGGTAAACTAACATACCTACCATCTCAAGTTTAGCTTTTTTGTGTGTTGGAAGCATTAAAAAATCTCCACTTCCAGCTATTAAAATATTCAGTAAATTACTGTGGCCACTGTACTGTGGTGTAGGATACTCCTTTTGGCTTTTATCATATTTATTGAAGATTTGTAATTGTAATTTTTCCTGTAGGGTTGCCTGTGTTCTAGAATTGACAGATTATATCTTTGTGGCTGTGTTTCTTAATGAGTGCATAGATTCAAGTTTAAATGTCTTTGGTGTCAGATCTTCATGATGGTGCTTTGGACCCCCCCCCTTTTGTATGCCTCACATTGTGGAAGCCTCCCCCCCTTTCACACACGATGTGGGCTCTTGGTAGTATTGCTCCAATCCATTGATTATAAAGGTCCTCCCAAGAAATTTTCACTTTAATAATTTTTGTAATTTGTTTACATGAACACACATTGGTGTGCTTATTTATGGCATACATTATAGTTTAGGTTGGCTTGGAGCTTGCTTTGTACTCCAGGCTAGCTTCAAACTTGGAAATTCCTACTTTTCCCAGCCTTTTGAAATTGGGGTCTCAGGCATGAGTCACTACACTTGGCTCAATAAATTGTTATCTGTGAGCCAATTTGACCCTTCTTAGACCTTTTAAATACTGCTTTGAATTTCTTAGTTATGAGGAGGAAACTAGCCGTTTGGAGTCTGGTTTCCAAAGTGGTAGGGTAGAGATGGTGCTGAAATGTATGTGACTCTTGTTCGCTGTAATGAAGCTGTCCTCTTTTGTTCACCTCAGTTAGATTTCAGAAACACCATACAAATGATACTGCCTTGCTAGGTTTTGGCCATACTTGGGGAAGTAAACAGACTGCAAAGACTTCTGAATCTCTTCATGTCACTGAAAGACATTGAGATGGAGAACTTTGTAAATGAGAGGCAGCTTTATTGAAATTCAGTCATTTGTGAGTTAAACTTTTCTTTGGAAAGTCACTGATGGCATGAAATACATGAAGGACTTTATAATTTTGTTTTGTATATTGTTAAATTTGTTTTCTGATCCGTCCTCTGAATCTTTAGAGTGAGCATAGCTAGTTCTTACATTTTCCTCCCTTAGTTTCTTTCTTGTACTTTTTCCTGCAAATATCTTTCTCTGTAGTGTATTACAAGGAACATTTCTTTAACAGTTCAGTTCATCTTTACAGCTGCCATCAGAGGAGGTCCTGGAGGTAAAGAAGCAGAGGGTTTTGTTGGTATTTTTCAGTCCAGTCAGTGGTTTGCCTAGTACTGGACTCCTGGCTGTGGGCCATGATTGCACAGCCGTCCTGCCATACTCTGTGTCCTTCACCTTTGTGTATCTTTTTTTTTTTTTTTTTTGGTTTTTCGAGACAGGGTTTCTCTGTGTAGTCCTGGCTGTCCTGGAACTCACTCTGTAGACCAGGCTGGCCTCGAACTCAGAAATTCGCCTGTCTCTGCCTCCCAAGTGCTGGGATTAAAGGCGTGCGCCACCACCGCCCGGCCACCTTTGTGTATCTTAACACAGCTGCTCACCCTCCCAAGTTTTTGGACACATATTTTCCCTCTGAGTATTAAGTTCTTACAACATTTTACTTTACTTTACTTTACTTTACTTTACTTTACTTTATTTTATTTTTTGGTTTTTCGAGACAGGGTTTCTCTGTGTAGCCCTGGCTGTCCTAGAACTCACTCGGTAGACCAGGCTGGCCTCGAACTCAGAAATCCGCCTGCCTCTGCCTCCCAAGTGCTGGGATTAAAGGCGTGCGCCACTACCGCCCGGCTCAACATTTTAATTTTTATTTAACTTGTCATCCTGAAGAAATTTTGTATTTAAAAGCCACAGAATTTTGACAAGATGGTGAACACTTGCAACCCATTACTTGGGAGGCAGAGACAGGGCCTGTAAAGTTTCAAGGTAATGCAGGCTACTTAGCTACTCAGTTTCAGGGAAAAGGAAGAAGTACTTAGTGTTTTAGAATGTTCTTTACCTAGATTCCCTCACTGACAATGTGTAACATAATCACAGTGCCTTAGGAAATTGCTGCAAAGAACTTAAAAAGAATTTTAAAAAGTGTATTGCTATACAGGGTTTCACAGGGAATTTTGCAAGGGGTTTGGATTGTCTGCTCTGACTTGTTCTTATAGTTAGTGCTTATAGTTGGATGTTTCTGTTGACCTAAAAATAAATTGGATTTCGTGTGCTTTATTTGAAAGGACAAATGAAAAAAGTGCTATACTTACAACTTTTGGACCTTTTTAAGTGGGTTTAGATCTTTATCTATTTTGACTGTTGAAGAAAATGGTCATTAATTAAAATTAAGGTGGTTCTTTCTAAATAATTTTCCGGGTATATTAGTAAAATGAAATAGATATAACAAGCTTTGTGGTTTTAAGTTTCTTTCTATATTGTAGCTTTTTAGATGATTTCCTTTTGTTTTTAAGTAGTTTAGTCTAAATAAAGGCTTTTTAGTAATAACCACGGGTTGTTTTAAAAAAAAGAAAAGAAAAGAAAAAAGATCCACTTTACCTGCATTGTATTAGTTTGATCTTGTTTCTTGTTTTGAAGATGACTTTGGCCAGAAGATGCTGTTTCTGAATTTATACTTACTTAGCTATAAAAATGCTTCTAGAAGTGGTACAACAATTTTGAAAAACATTTATTTTGTGAAAAACAAATGAATTGTCAGAATAGTTACAGTCTGGATCTGGGTTCTTCGTGGTCTGTTGGATGTTGTTTTCATGAATGGCTTCTCTCTGTCTCTGCTAGTGGCTGGTGAACCCAGTCCTTTGCAGGCACACTTGAATGTGTCTCAGTTACATGAAGCTTATCGTAATGGTGTAGGTCAGGTTAGTGTCTCAGTAGCTTGTTTTTTTCTGTAGTCATGTTTTTAGGTTTTGTTTCACTTGAGACTTTTGTAAGTCCTTGGGATACATTTCCCTCTTTAGCTAATGCAATATAGGGATATCTGTCTAGCCAGTGTGATGGCTTAGTGGGTTAAAGGACTTGTTATATAATCTTGAGGACCTGAGTTTTGATCCACAGAACCCACTGTTGAAGGAGAGGACTGACTTCTGTTCCACATATGTGTGCCCGTTACACACAGTAGTAAGACAAGACAAAAACAAAGAGTTTCTCTTTTACTCTGCCTCCCTTTCTGCTTCTGTTGATTGTTGGGAGAGAAACATTCAGTACTTTTTGGAAAATGTAGTTGCTGAGAAGAATAAGACTTAGTGACCGTCTGTATTCAGATCATGGAATCACCATGGCATTTAAGAATGCAGGTTTGTTTGAAGATGGAATTGTTTTCTGAAACAAGTCTGGCAAATTCTTGGTTTTCAGGTCTTGTAATACAACACTTAAAAATACAAACTTTAATAGACAAGTAATGTTTGTTGTTTATAAGGTAGGCAAGCAGTCTGTCGAAATAGAAAGAGATGAACACCACATTGTTTGCTGCTCATTCACTTTTTGCATAAACATCTGAACACGTGCCATGGACGAGCATGCTCAGCCACTCTTGCTTCCTCCAGGTTGCTCTGGTGTTGTCTTTTAACATGGCTTTGTTGGGTTTGTCATTTTTAGAAGTTTTTTTTTTCCCCATTTGGGAATGAGACTCTTTTCCAGACAGAAGCCCATCTCTAGAGAACAAGCCTGTTTCAGGGCTGTGTGCTGAGGTCTTTGTGTGGAAAGAATGGTTATTACCAGGGAAGGTTTTCCTTTTGTTTTACTTGCTATCCAGATGCTGCTCAGACTCTCGCTCTCGCACAGGATCACACTATGGATATTCCAAGTCAAGACCGACTGAAGGTAAAATCACCGCACGGTGACTTCTTTTCTTGTACAGAGTGGCCCCTTCTCTGTACCTGTGGATCTTGGGCTCCCAAGGCCTTTTCGTGAATGTGGTAAGGATTTAATAAGAAAAGCCCTTGGGAGTTCACAGACCAGGGACAGAGTGAACCTTCTCTGTTCTGCCCTTAACAGAGTTCCAGTCTCTGAATGTGTCTTTGGGATGTAGCACTTCTGATTTTCACTCCTTCCAGTTGCTCTCTCTCTCTCTCTCTCTTTCTGTCTATTTCTGTGTGTGTGTGTGTGTGTGCATGTGTGTTCACGCATTCGTGTGTTTAAGATGGTATATATTTGAGTGTTTGAGGCATTGCTGTATTAGACTATACCAGGCTCGTTGTAGTTAAGTTTATGTCATGACATTTCCTAAAGTTTCCTCAAATGTGGGGAAACTTTTAAGATCATCTTGAAATATGATGAGGGTGTCACTTGCTTTCTGAATTATGCCTAATAGGAAGTAGGCTGTACAGACAACCTGTTTTTCAAAAGTGTATTTTGTCCTTTGTACAGAAGTTATTCCCCTTCCCCAAGTTGGGATTCTGCCTGTTCTGCTGGTGGTGTTGAGAGGTGTGTGTTGCTTTTCTTGAGGATTCTTGTCAGCTGCAGAGCTCTCTTCCCTGTGCATAACCCATTGTGTTGCACACTAACTGGTGAGCCAGAATGGAACTGCTACATCCCCTGGTCTTAGTCATTCCAGCTGTACTAACAGACACCCTTCCCTTTCAGCACGGTGCAGCAGAATACTCCAATCCCAGAAAAAGAACTGAAGAAGATGATATTCACACACTGCCTACCTCACGACGTAAATGCAGAGATTCCAGAGCAGGTAAGCTTTGGGTTAAGACTTCTCCCTTCCTCCTTCTTCTCTCCTTTATTTGTACTTTTAGACATTTATTTAGATAGTAGGTATTCTTTGGCAGCTTCTGGACAGTGAGTAGTACAGGACCTTTATGAGCCAGTGAGCTTGAGAGGATGCTGACTGTTCAAGTTTGCTCTCAGCCTTTTGAGTTTCTGTCACCCACTTTAGACTTCATGTTTTGACTTGGCTTTTATCTTTTGATATGGAAGCTAATTTTTTAAAGACTGAAAGTTTGCAAAAATGGCAAAATATATGTAGCAGCACAATATATGTAAAAGCACAGAGGCAGACATTAGATAGCAAGTTGAGAAGTTCTGTTGCCTTTTATCCTGTTAGACACATGGTCACCCTGAATGAGTTAACTGATATTTCGGAAGTTTCTCTTAAAATATTATAGCATAATCTTTGGAAGTTATGGAGTTTGTTTTTTTTGTTGTTGTTGTTGTTTTGTTTTTTTGTTTTATGTTCAAAACCATAAATTCCCCAAAGGCATTTAGTTTATAGTATAATGTTTTCTAGTAACCTGTTCTTGGTTCATAATTGGGTCAAAGGCAGGTTAGACTTTTGATTATATCTTATAAAGTTATGTTACTCAAGTTGTTTTATATATTTAAATTAAATTTGAATTAGTTTATCATGCTAGATTTGTTTTCTCACTGTATTTGAACATAAATTGACTTTTTTAAATCTATGTTGACATTGAAGTTATTTCAGTCTTTTAAATGTATGATTTCATTTAACTGCAAATTCTTATTTTCTACTCACAAAAAGCTGGACACTATGCAACTTATGATAGAAATTTAGGGACGAATAGTTCTAGACTTTCCAGCAAGATCTGTAGGTAGAAAGGACAACATTTTACCTGTGGAAATAATTAATCATTCATGTTCCTTCCTTTTATAATAAATTTAGAGCTTGAATACATGAGGATAACTTTAATGATTCTGTCTTGGGAATTAGTTTCTGATCATTACAGTAATGAATGGATAAAAATGTAATTGGAGGTTTTCTGGCCACAAGTATGTCTATGATAATAGCAGGATGTAATTAGTTGAGCTGTGCTCTGGCAGGGACCAGTTGGTTTCAGAAATGTTTGAATCAAGCATGCCTGGGCATATTTATGCTTCTGTGACTGGCGTCACTAGGTCCAGTGCATTGGGAAGAGGTAGAAGACAGGGAGAAAGTAGAGAAATGGTAAAGTACTACAAAAAGACCAGGAAACGTGAAGGAAAAGACTCCATATGACAGCAAGAGGGGCTGAGAGTCTTTCACTTAAAGTACAGAGGTCCTTGTTATCTGTGGGACTTTTAGATACTGATTCTCAAAGAGCCCTCGATCCAGAAAAGACACAGACATGTGCTTATTTGGACAGTTCTCTGTTGTTAGTGGTTGTTACCTAGCAAAACATGCATTGTTGATAACATATCCCAAATACGTGGCACCAGTAAGACCCCTTCAACCTTTGACTCCAAAATAGGATCTGTGTCTCCCTGCTTTGACCTCAGGTTGGGCTATTATGTTATTGCCATTTGCAGTCCAGCAGCTGAGCCATTATCAAAACATATATTAGAGCAAGTCATTGTAATGATATTTGTTTTTGTTTGTCTTTGAGATGAGGGTCTCAACTGTGTAGCCCTGGCTAACCTGGAACATGCTATGTGCTGGGAGTAAAGGCAGATGTATACTTCTTTGCCTAGCTCTAAGTCATTATCATTATTTATTACAGGGTTGGTAAATGTTTAAAATGTCAGAAAATGGCCATTTTGAACTCCTTTTAGCACAGCACATTGAGATGCTTTTAGAGTTTTGTGCCCTGAAGTGATCTTCTGTTGATAGTGTTCCTGATGGCTAATGAAACCTAAATGGGAGGTTTGAGCCATACCACTAAGGTATTTGATTTCTCTTTCTTTCTTACTGAGAATAGGAGTTTGTTTTTACTTATTTTACAAAGATTGTTAAGTATTCCGAGAAAAATCTTGGTTCTTCTGTATTACCTACAGTTACTTTCATTTGATTTCTGTAGATGAAGACTTGATAGAACATTTATCTCAAGATGAGACATCTAGGCTTGACCTTGATTTTGAGGAGTGGGATGTTGCTGGCCTGCCTTGGTGGTTTCTAGGGAATCTGAGAAACAACTATATACCTAGAAGTAATGGCTCAACTGATTTACAGACAAATCAGGTAAAAGTCACATCTGAGGGGAGCTGGTTTTGCTTGTTTTTCTTTACTCTGACTGTAGTTAAGAATTCTTACTGGCTTGTTTCATCTATATGTATGTGATGCTCAGATGTAGCCCTGACTTTTTCTAAATTCCACATTGAAGCCTCTGCAAAGGCTGTGTTCACTGTTACAGAATCTGACCTTGAACATGAAATTGATGATTTTTTAAACCAACACTCCTTCCCTATCTTTTCCTTCTATGTAACAATTCTAGCCAAACTACGGGAGATGCTGACTTCCTTCTCTGTCATATACACTCAAACCAGGTTGGCATGGAACTCAGAGATCTACTTGTCTCTGCCTCCCCAGTGTTGGGATTAAAGGTGTGCACCACCACTGCCTGGCACCATTGCTATTTTTCATATAGGTGGTTGAGCAATTTCACACCACAGCTACATTTCTTGATTTTAATATTTTTGATTTTTTAAAAAATTATTTTTAGTGCATGAGTGTGCACCTGAGCATCTGAATATATGTATGTGTACTGCCTATGCAGGTATCCTTAGAAGCCAGAAAGAGGGTTCTAAGATCTCTTATAGGTAGAGTTACAGATGGTTGTGAGCTGCCGTCTGGGAACGAAACCTGGTATTATTAACCACTGAACCATTTCTCCAGTCTTGGGTTTCAGAACCAGGCATGAATTCCTTCCTGTGGAACGGTCCTCATATTTAATCAGGAAATGGTTACCCCCATAACAGACCATTATTGCACCTGTGGGCATCTTGCCTGCTAAGTTGGCATTATACCGTTCTTCTCTTCTAGGTAATACCACTGATGTATTATTTCTCCCCAGAGATACATTTTGTTGTTGTTGGTCTGTTGGTCTCTACATAGGCCTGTCTGTTTCTGTCCTGGAACTTACTATGTAGGTTCCAGGCCTGGCCTCAAACTCAGGGAGCTCTGCCTGCCTTTGCATCCTGAGTGCTGGGCAAGAGTGGGTTTTTTTTTTCTTTTTTAAAATTTTATGTATATGAGTGCTTTATTTCCATGTACACCTGCATGTAGAGGGCGTCAGATCCCATTACAGATGTTGTGAGCCACCACGTGGTTGCTGGGAATTGAGCTCAGTATCTCTGAAAGAGCAGCCAGTGCTCTTAACCACTGAGCCATCTCTCCAGCCCCCAACAGTACATGTTTTAAATGATTAACTTGCATTACTGCCATGTTTATAATTCTTCAGTGGGATCAAAAAACAAGTAGAATAAGATCTAGACTCCTTACCATAGCTGTAGCTTGTCTATAGCTTGACTTTATCAGTCTTCATTGTTCACTGCCTGTATTCTAGACACATAAGGATTTTAATCCTGTAGTTCACAGCTCCTTCCTTCTGAGGCAACTTAAATTTGTTTTCTGATTTGTGAAACATCCCCCTCAAATCTATTTCTTTCCTTTTTTGTGATTTAGAATGTGAATGTAACTTCTGTTTAGAGGTCATCATAACTGGTTCCAAGATTACTATGTTGCGTGATTCCATAGGGATCCATTTCTTACTTTTAGATATCCACTCCTAAGTAGTAACCCTATTAGACCAACCTCAAAATTTCCTCCTCTCCAGCTATCCTGTTCCTTTGACTTTTTTTCCTTAAGTCTTTAAAAAATGTTTAAAAGTTAGTATATAAAGTATATAAAGTTAATAAGTATATAGATGGCTCAGTGGTTAAGAGCACTGGCCGCTCATCCAAAGGACATGTGTTCATTTCCCAGAACCCACAGGGTAGCTCACAACTCTCTGTAATTCCAGTTCCCAGGGATCTGACACCTTCACACAGATGTATATGCAGGCAGAACACCAATGTAAATAAAAACAAACCATTAAAAAAATAAATTCCTAGGCTGGTGAGATGGCTCACTGGTTAAAGAGCACTGGCTGCTCTTCCAGAGGTCCTGAGTTCAATTCCTGGGAACCATATGGTGGCTTACAGCCACCCGTGATGGGATCTGATGCCCTCTTCTGGTGTGTCTGAGACAGCGACAGTGTATTTAAAAAACAAAAAAAATCCCCCTAATATTGGAATGGAGTGAGGGCTGTCTCAGTCTCTGTTCCCCGCTACTAGAACATCTCCCCTACCTGGACGGCCTGCTTGGGCCTCAGTGGGAGAGGATGTGCCTAGTCCTCCTAACCTAGATGTCCCAGGGTCGGGTGGTACCCAAGGGGAGGGGGCAGTGGGGAGAAGGATCTGTAAGGGTGAGACTGGGAAGAGAGGAGGGGGTGGAGGATGTAAATAAAGTGAATAAAAAATATGTGCATTAGAAAAACAGTATATAAAACAATCATTTTCATATATCATTCATTTTCTTTTGCGTAAAAATTGCTTTTATTAATAACTAAAATGCTTTTAATAATAAAAACAAGCTGGACACCCAGAATGTGAATCAACTTTTTTAAAATTTATATTTATTTGTCTATTGGTGTTTTGCCTGCATGTAAATGTAAGGGTATCAGAAGTAACTAGTAATTTCATTTATATATATTTGTTTGTTTGTTTCTTTGTTTTGTTTTTGTTTTTCAATATATGGTATAGCCTTGGAACTTATCCTGTAGACCAGGCTGACCTCGGAAGTTACGAGATACACTTGCTTCTGCTTCCCAAGTGCTAGGTAGGATCAAAGGCACGCACTGCCACCACCTGGCTTATTTACATTTTTTTAGTAAAATAAAATATAATAAAATAGAAACCGTCACATTGAAGTTAGGCAGGACAAGCCAACAGAAAGAAAAGAGCTCAAGAACATGAGAATTAGAGGCCTTTTTGTTCACATATTCCAGAATCCCATTAAAATACTAAACTAGAAAACTATAATATATTCACGGAAGACCTGATGTAGACTTGTGCAAGCCCTGCGTTTCTATTTGCTTCTCCTATCTCTGAGTTATATGGACTTTACTCAGTTGATTTGGAGGGTCTATATATCATTCTTAGTGGTCCTTCATCTCTACTCCCTTCCTATGTCTTCTATTGGTTGTCTCCTCCCCCCTCCTCAGTAGTCCCCCATTTGCTTTTATGTCACATGTATTCAATGACTATCTCTGTTTTTCCTTGGTAGTTTCACGAGAGCCCTCCCAACTACCACCATCACCCCCCAGCCCCCCACCCCCAATTCAGTATGTGTCTTTCTGAGCCTGACTTATTTCACTTAACACAACGCCTCAAGATGTTACTTGTTTCTTATGGCTGAATAAGATTCTGTTGTGTCTGTACCATACTTTCTTTATCCATTCATTTGTTGATGAACATCTAGGATAGGTCCATTTCTTAGCTCTTGGGAGAAGCACAGCAGTAAACATAGATGTGCAAGTATGTATGTGGTAGGACTTAGAGTCCTTTGAGTCTGTACTGGAATGGAAAAGTTTTATGTAAAACCTTCATACTGATGTCCGTAGTAACTACATTAGTGGTGTGTGTGCACACACACATTTTAGTTTATTTTCCCACCAGCAGTATATAAACATTCCTTTTATTATTTGTTGTTTGTTTTTGCCTTTATCTTAATCGATATTCCCAACTGCACTTGACACTTTGGTTTTATATTTGTTTTTATTGTTTGTTTACTCTCAATGAAGTATAAGACCAGAGCTTTTTCATTGATTACTTACTGTACCCAGAACAATAACTGGTACTAGCAGTATCTGGTAATAACACAACAGTAGCAGAGCAGGGCTGGAGAGATGGCTCAGTGGTTAAGACCATATAGGCTGCTCTTCCAGAGGTCCTGAGTTCAATTCCCAGCAACCACCTGGTGGCTCACAACCATCTGTAATGGGATCTGGTGTCTTCTTCTGACACGTAGGTGTACATGCAGGTAGAATACTCATATGCAATAAATAAATCTTAAAATAACAGAGTACAAGGTTCTGTAAAATATCATATGGATAATGGGATGGTTCAGAGGCTAAGAATGTTCTTACAGAGGACCTATGTTCACTTCTCAGCATCCACTTAGTGGCTCACAGCTGGCTATAGCTCAGTTCCAGAGGATGCCCTTTTCTGGACTCTGTGGGCTCTGCATGCAACAAAACACTTGTACACATAGAATAAAAATAAATCTTTAAAAAAAGTGTACAGATGAATGCAGTAAGTTAAGTTTGTATATGTTGGATGTTGTTGGAAGCTTCAGAAAGTAGTTGTATGTGGTTGTTCATATGTATAGACTCTGCACTTATAGGACGGGGCAGGAGGATGTTGAGTTTGAATCCAGTCTTGGCTACATAGAGAATTCCAGGCTCACTAGGATTGCATAATGAAATGCTTTTTCAAAAAGAAACACAAAAGTGTCATGTTCAAAGAATGGGATTGCCATCAGTGTTAAATAGGGAGGATATGTTAGAAAGTACAGAACTTTTCTAGATTTTCACTTATGGAGATGACTGTAGAATGCATTCTGTTTAGTAGAAGAACTGTTAAATTCTTTTAAGCTCTTTTTATACCATTTCTTGTATTTTGTATCTCATTTACTATTAAAAAATTTCTTGTCTGATATCCTTACATCTATCCATTTTGTAGAGACCTGCTGAATGAAGACATGTCTATTGAGGAGAGGCATGATGTTCTCTGGATGGCATTAAGTTGACTCAGCATCTCTGATAAGTCACCAATTATAAAGCTCATGTTTGTTTTTCTCTGTTAGGATATAGGTACTGCCATTGTTTCAGACACTACCGATGATTTGTGGTTTTTAAATGAGACTGTGTCAGAGCAATTAGGTGTTGGAATAAAAGTTGAAGCTGCTAATCCTGAGCAAGCAAGTGAAGTAGGGAAAACAAGTGACAAGAAGGTACGTTCCAGCATTCTCCCTCCGGAGGTATCTGTGTTCTAGAATCATCTTCAGGTGTTGAGTGTTTCTCTACACTAAGTTTTAAGATTTAAATTGTTAGGCAAGGCTGCCTCAGAAATGAGCCAAGATTCTTGGAGAAGTTCTTGCTATTTTAGGGACATGCTACCTCTCCATTCAGTGGACTAATGGTGGAGTGTTTCTTTTAGAAACTTTTGCTTATTTCGGCAAAACTGTAAATGGCCTTAATAGTCTCTGTTACAGGAGAAGAGAAGCCTTGTATTTAAAGAACTTTGATAGCTTTGTAACCACTTCATAACAAAATTGGAAAAAGCTAATCTTTAAAACCTATTTTAAAGTTAGTATGATTTTCTCCTATATTAAGAAGGGAATTGGGGATAGGAAATAGGAGCTGGAGCTTCCTTGCTCTCCGCAAGAGCTTGAGTTCAGTTTCTTGTACCCATGCCTGGTGGCTCACTGCTTCTGACTCTAGATGCAGGGGGATCTAATGCTGTCTTTTGGTCTCCTTGGACACTGTTCACATGCTTAAAGCCACATGCATATACATAATTTAAAAGAAATTAGAGCTGGTTGTGGTACATATCGTTAATCCCAGCACTGGAGGGTTGGGGGTAGGGGGCAGTTAGAGCCAGGTGGGTGGATCTCTGAGTTTTCGGACAGCCTGTTTGACAGAGCAAGTTCCAGGACAGCCAAGGCTATACAGAGAGACTTTGTCTTGAAAAAAACTTAAAAAGGTATCCTGATATGAGCATACAATTAAAGTAGCAGCTTGGGTGTCAAAAGGATTGGGCAGCAGAGCTAGTGCTTAGCACATAGACAGACTGGTCTGTAATATCCATTGATTATGTGTGAAAATATCATAGAAGACCTATTATTTTTGTACACTAACTGAAAAACGAGCTTTAAAAAAAGACACTGAGGGGCTAGAAAGATGGCTCAGTGGTTAAGAACACTAGTCGCTCTTTCAGAGGGCCCAGGTTCGAATGCCAGTACCCATGTGGCAGCTTACAACTGTCAGTAATGCTAGGATCTGACACACCTCACACAGTCATACATATAGGCAAAACACTAATACACACAGAATAAAAATAAATTAAAAAAAAAGCCATTGAATAAATATAGCACAAGATAAAGGTAACAGGTTTTCATAGGAATTTGGGTTGTTTGCTATAAATATGTGTTAGACTCTCTAAACTAATTATAAACAACATTGGCAGGAATGTTAGTGACTAAAATGAAGATGACAGTTTGGACATTTGTATATAAAAGAATGGACCTTAAAATACTTGAATTTTTGAGGGAAAATCAGAGTTTTTCCATGTATTACTGGCTAGCCCAGAACTCACAGAGATCCTCCTGCCTTTGCCTCTTTTGTGTGTGTGTGTGTGTGTGTGGTTTTTTTGTTTTTTTTTTGAGACAGGGTTTCTCCGAGTAGTCCTGGCTGTCCTGGAACTCACTCTGTAGACCAGGCTGGCCTCGAACTCAGAAATCCGCCTGCCTCTGCCTCCCAAGTGCTGGGATTAAAGGTGTGCACCACCACCATCCGGCCCTGCCTTTGCCTTTTAAATACACAAATTACAGGCCTACACTACCGTGCCTAGTTAATTATTTCTTGAAAAACAGGAATGTTCTGTATATCTATTTGATCTGGAACCCAATATGCAGCCTAAGTAAATAGACCCTGCACTATTGGGAGTTTCTTGGCTTTGCCTACAAAATGTTGAGATATGGGACTGTGTTCTAGACCATCTACATTTCTTTCTTCCTTCCCTCCCCTCCCTTTCCTTCCTCTCCCCTCCCCACTCTCTCTTTCCTTCTTTTGAGGCAGGATCCCACTATTAGACCAGACTGGTCTGGAACTCACAGACATCTGTCTGCTTGTGCCTCCTGCCTGCCGGGATTAAAGGTGTGCACTAGCACACTTAGCTCTGATTCCTGGTCTGTGGGGAGGCTTTTGTAAGGCAGCCCGATTGTCATGTAGCTTTCTTCTTAAAAATGGAAAGTAAAGCTTGAAAGTGCTCCATTCATTCCCTGTGGCCACCATCACAAGATAAAATTTCCTACATAGGAATTGCTGCTTTTATAGTTCTGACATTTATTTTCTTTGAAACTATGAATTTGGACACCACTTTCTGAATATAGAAGGTATTTGGTAACCCTGTGGCTGCTTTTGGTCATTTGTGCTACTAAAGTGTGAACCATGTGTCTATAGGATCAAGGTCTTACATTTATATTCTCTCCTTTGTAAGTGGTAGTGATGTGGGATGGAGTAAGTTTTATATTGAAGCGATTCATCACTTTGCTTTCAGATAATCTCCAGTAAAGCAGGTTAGCATTTCTAATGAGGTTTCTCTTCCTTCACAGATGGTTGAAGTAGGGAAAGATGATGATCTTGAGGAGTCCAAGTCCTTAAGTGATGATACTGATGTGGAAGTTACTTCTGAGGTAAAAGCTGTTTTGCCGTGGCCAGTTTTTTGTGCATTGCAGAATGTCATTTTTTTCCTGTTTCTGTCTGCTTTTCCTGGTTACTAAGATGTGTTAGGTTCTTTACATTTTATTTTCAGAAGTTTTAATTGGAATTTGAGAAGATAAAGAATAATTTGATCTAATATTTTTTTTTTACTTTGGAAAAAGATGATCAATATCTCTGTTCCTGCTAACAAAACTCTGGACAGGGCATGGAGGATGGTTTGATAGGAACCACTTGCTGTGAAGCATGAGGAACTTCTTTTAAATCCCCAGAACCCATGGAGAGCAGGCTTGGGAGTACATGGCTGTAATCCTGGTGCTCCTGTGGCAACAAAGAAGGTGGAGAATTCCCGGAGGCTTCCAAGCCATTTAGCCTGGCATATGCAGTAACAAATGACAGGGACCTTGTTTCAGTCAGTGCAGGTGAAGAACCATACCTGAAGTTCTCCTCTGACCTCCACCAGCATGCTGTGGTACACTTGTGGCTCAGTAGGCAAAGGTGCTTGCTGCCAAACCTTAACCTAACCCCTTGAGTTTGATCCTTTGACCCACAATATACACACAAACATACACATATGCAAAAAACCCACAATGTAGTAACAGCACAAATTCTTTGGTTATCCAGCAGGATTGATACAGAGTTGTTCAGAGTAGTCTTCCATTACTTTCCCTACTTGAGCAACTTTCTTATCTAAGGACAGATCTATGAGTTAATGTAGAAAAACAATTTACCAGCATATGTTAAAAAGATGCAAATGAGCTGGCCAGTGGTGGTGCCCTCAAGAAGCAGAAGCAGGTAGATCTCTTTGAGTTCTAGGTCAGTCTGTTCTATAGAGCAAGTTCTATGATCGCCAGAGCTACACAGAGAGACCATGTAGAAATACCAAACAACAACAACAACAAAAACCCACTGCAAATGAAACAAGCTTAGTTTCCATAAAGTTCATATAAATGGAGGGTTACTAAAGAAGAGTTGGTAATTCAGCTTTTAAGTTTGTTACCAAGTGACAAATCTAAACCAAAGTGTATACTTTGAGTTTTTTCTTCATCTTTTTTTTAACTCAGGTTTCCTCTGTGGATTACTCACTATGGAAACAGGTGATAGGAATTCAATAAAAAGGTTATTTTACGCCAGGCGGTGGTGGTGCACGCCTTTAATCCCAGCACTTGGGAGGCAGAGGCAGGAGGATTTCTGAGTTCAAGGCCAGCCTGGTCTACAGAGTGAGTTCCAGGACAGCCAGGGCTACACAGAGAAACCCTGTCTCGAAAAACCTAAAAAAAAAAAAGGTTATTTAACATTTTCCTGCTTGGGATATAACTCTAGGTTGTCCCTGGTGTTGATTCTCACCCTCTGTCCATCCCAACTGGTATAGACTATTGTGGTAATTCTTTGCAAAGATAAGTGGATCATAATTGGTCTGATAAATGTTCTTGACCATGATACAAAGAGCTAGGTAAATGTTCTCATCTTAACTAGACTTCTTTGGCACTTGGGCACAGAAAAGCTATTAAGCGAATAGATGGTATGTCATAAAAAAAAGCCATTAGATTTAATAAGCCCTGTTATATACTATTAAAAAGTGATTCAATTAAACTAGCAAACTATCAGTTATGAGTTCCAAATTATTATAATGTCCTTTTGAATACTTATATAGTATTTCAGACAAGATTGAAGGGCCTACACTGGTGAGTGTTGTAGTTTGACAAATGCTGTATGTCTCTTGCCTCGAACTCTAGACAGTTGAGTCATGACCTCTGCACCTGCAGTGCTTGGCCTTTGTCCTGTGCATCTGCTATTTTTCTATTGTTCTGATAAAACCATGACAAAGGCAACTTACAAAGAGAGCATTTAATTACACCTACAGTTCTAGGTGGTTAGAGCCCATGATAGCAGAATGAAAGCACACTGGCTTTCTCACATAACAAACTGCAAGCAAGAAGCAGAGAGCTCATTGGGGAGACAGGGAGGCTTTTGGAACCTCAGGCCGGCTCCCAGTTATACCTCTTCCAATAAGGCCATGTCTTAGTCAGTGTTCTATTGCTCTGAAGAGACACCATGACCAAGACAACTCTTGTCAAAGAAAACATTTAATTGGAGCTTGCTTGTAGTTTCAGAGGTTTAGTCCATTCTCAACATGGCAGGGAGCATGGTGGCATGCAGGCAGATGTGGTGCTGGAGAAGTAATTCAGAGTTCTAGATCTGGATTCTCAGGCAACAGGAGAGGGCCATTGGACCTGGCTTGGGGTTTTGAAAACCTCAAAGCCCACTTACTTCCTCCAACAAGGCTACACCTCCTAATTCTTTGAAATAGTGCCACTCCCTAGTAAGCAAGCATTCAAATCTGTGAACCTTTGAGGGCCATTCTCACTCAACTCAAACCAACACAGGTCATAACTCCTAATTGTTCACCAACCGGGGACCAAGTATTCAAGTGCTAGAGATTTGTAGGGGATCACTACCACATCCTGAAAGAAATGCAGTCTGCCTGTTACCAAATCATTGATTCTGTCAAAAGTAGGCAATTCCAGATAACTACCTTGTAAGTAAGCAAGGCATTTAAATTTCATTAAGCTGTAGCAGTGTCTTTTTTTTTTAAACCTGTTTTGTCTGTTTATTGATTGATTGTATATGTGTGTCCTATCTGCATGTACACCTGCATGCCAGAAAAGGGCATCAGGTTCCATTACAGATGGTTGTGAGCCACCATGTGGTTGCTGGGAATTGAACTCAGGACCTCTGGAAGAGCAGTCAGTGCTCTCAGCTGCTATAGGCTGTTATAGAGCATATAGGCTGTTCTTACAAAGATTTTCTTCCTTGTGACTATGAAATTTGTTCAGGTCTCAGGTTGGACCACTGGTATGGGATGTCTTGACACTTAATGAAATGTGCCTATCTTTTTTTAAAATTTTTTATTTTGTTGTTGTTATTGTGGGGATGGTGAACACACATTTGTCTCAGCATCTTCTATACCATAGTTGTAATTGGCCTCGCTTAACCTCTTATAGGATGAGTGGCAGTGTACGGAATGCAAGAAGTTTAATTCTCCAAGCAAGAGGTACTGTTTTCGTTGCTGGGCCTTGAGGAAGGATTGGTATTCGGATTGTTCTAAATTAACTCATTCTCTTTCTACATCTAATATCACTGCCATACCTGAAAAGAAGGACAATGAAGGAATCGATGTCCCTGATTGTAGGAGAACCATTTCAGCTCCTGTTGTTAGGCCTAAAGATGGATATTTAAAGGAGGAAAAGCCCAGGTTCGACCCTTGCAACTCAGTGGAATTTTTGGATTTGGCTCATAGTTCTGAAAGCCAAGAGATCATCTCAAGCACGAGAGAACAATCTGATATTTTTTCAGAGCAGAAAACGGAAACAGAAAGTATGGAAGATTTCCAGAATGTCTTGAAGCCGTGTAGCTTATGTGAAAAAAGGCCTCGGGACGGGAACATTATTCATGGGAAGACAAGCCATCTGACAACATGTTTCCACTGTGCCAGGAGACTGAAGAAGTCTGGGGCTTCATGTCCTGCTTGTAAGAAAGAGATTCAGTTGGTTATTAAAGTTTTTATAGCATAGTTGAGTCAGTTGCAGAGAATACATTGAGGACCAGGTCATTTATCAAAAATCAGTATTCCTAGAGGCAGGGGCAGAAGATCACCAATTTTGATGCCACTCTGGGCCATATAATGAGACCTTAGTCTTAAAAGGATCAGTATTGAGCATCTTTTATAAATGTGACCCATTGCATGTGTTTATTTATATAAGCATCTATGGAATTTTAGATTAGTTTTGAGGGTTTCATTAATGAGAAGATACTTCTATCACTTTGTTCTCCTTCCAAATTGTAAACCCAAGAGGGAATAATGCCAATGCAGACATAGCAATGCATTCTTTTATTCACTTCAAAATTGTTGCAAGAATAATACATTAGTTGATTTATTCTGTACCCTGCTGTTATGTAATGTTCTTAAGGCATCAAAGTCTAAACCAGTTATTAAAAAAAAAATACTAACTAGGGCTAATACTGAAGAGAACAAATCTGATCAGTCGCTGATTGTGTAGCCAACAATAACCTTAAACTCCTGATCCCCCTGTTTCTACCACCTCTGTACCTCTACTTACAGGCTGCCCCACCATGCCCATCTGAAATCTTTTAGCTTTAGATCAAATAACGCAGGTGTACATCTCTTCACAGCCTTATTAGTTACCAGTTCTAAAAAGAAAAGGTACAGACTTTGTAGCCAACACTTTGCATTGTCTCTCAGGAGCTGGCTAGGTGTTTTGTATTTTGTGCTCTGGAGTTCACATTCTAAGGCCGTGGCCTATGATAGGGCTTGAACAAGTGGAGAGAAGGGATGTCGTAGCTAGCTGTGAAAGGGAGGGAACCAAATTGATCGGTTCTGCTTAGTCATTTTAGACCACATCAATTTAGTATAAGATCTTCAAACTGAATCCCTTATACCTGTTCTGTGTCCACTGAACCCATGGGGTCCATCTTGATGTTTCTCCAGGGATATGAATACATCATTTTAAAGACCAAGTCCCTAGAACTATTGAACTTGAGGGCAATCTAGCTGTCTTGGCTTTTCCTATGGCTCCTGCTATTAGAAAGGAGGAGATGCATGGTATTCAGTCCCGTTATGTCATTATGTCCCTGCTGGACTGGGACCACTGGGGCTCCTGTAATTACTACTAAGTGGAGCTATGTTAGCTTATGTTCTTGTATTGACCCCATGGTCCCTGTCTGTCCCATGCTTTACCAGTAGACCCAACTTTACCAAATTCCCACTGGATTAGTTATTATAGTTTACTCTTTAATTGCTGTGACAAAGCACCAATGCAAAATATAGAAGAAAGTATTTAACTGGGTTTGCCTTTGAGAGGTTAGAATTCATGGTTGCAGGAACAGCAAGAGCTTACATCTTGATCTGCAAGTAGAATGCAGAGAAAGAGAGAGCTCTGGGAAACCCCAGGACCTGTCCCCCAGTGTTGTACTTGATCTACCGTTTCCACCAACTGGGGGCCAAGTATTCAAACTTAAGAGCCTATGGTTTATATTCTCATGTAAATCACCACATTCCACTCCTAGTTACCATAGGCTCGTGGCCATATTACAATGCAAAATGCCTAACCTCAAAACTACTCAGTCTTTTTTTACTCTTGACATAATTTAAAAGTCAAGTGAGAGTCCCGTCTGAACTCAAAGACTGTAACCCCCTGAAAAAGCAAAAAAGCAATTGTACATTTTTAACATACAGTGACATAGAATATGCATTATTATTCCAAAAAGTTATATTTCAGAAGTAGTGAGAAAATACTGGACTAAAGCTAGGCTGAAACCCAGCATGGCAAATTACAACTCCATGTCTGGTGTCAAAAAGTTTAGAGTTACCTTTTTGGATTTGTTGACTGCAACATACTTTGTGTGATTCCATTTCTTGTATGCAGCTCTCCCTGGCAGATAGATAACACGTGGATCTGACACCTCTAACACTCACAGGCTCCAGTGCACTCAGGCCTCACTTTCACAGCTTCTTGCACAGACTCCCCTGCAACCCACTGTGTGACATTAGTGATCCCTTAACTGTGGTGGAAGGTTTCACAGCCCTTTACTCATGTACCCTTCATGAATCTAAAGCCAGACGGCATTGCCAGCTTCTGTGGGCTGGAGCCTGACCTTGAGTCACTCCCATCAGGGTTCATGTGCTGTTGCCTTTTAGGGGCAGAGAATTCCTTAGGCCTTTTCCTTATATAAGTTGGAAGTTTAACTGGGCAGGGTTTTATCCTGGGCATCCCTCTCTTTATCTGGCTTCTCCTTAATCTCTATCTCTGTGAGTATGAGCCTTGGCTCCAGCATTAACTTTCCCGCTGCTCTTTCCTTTTTTATTGTAGTTCTGCATGAAAAGAATTACTAATTACTGTGCTGCAGAGCCAGTATTAGGCTTTTTGGAAATCTCCTCTATCAAATAAATTAGTCTGTTACTTTTCACTTCAGGCTTAGGCAAATTCTTAGGACAAGGGTAGAAGACAGTCACATTTTTTGCCGAAACATAAGAAGTTTTTAGCCAGTTGCTAATAATTGTTGTGCCCTGCAGCCTCTTGATGTAGGCTTCTACAGATGGCACTCTGAGCACTCCTGTCTTCTAGGCTTCTGCTGGGCCCAGTAAGCTCTGCTTACAGCCTTGAGCCCTTTGTTTTAGTCCAGAGTCCCAGAGTCTTCCACATTCCTCCAAAAAACCACATGGTCAGGTCTTTCACAGCAAAGGTCCACTTCCTGGTACCAGCTTCTGTGTCTTGGCTACTCCTCAATTGCTGTGACAAAACACCCGACCAAGGCAGAATATACAAGAAAGCATTTATTGGGTTTATAGTTTCAGAGGGTTTTAGTTTGTGATCGAACTGTTGAGAGCTTACATCTTGATCTGCAAGTAGGAGGCAGAGAGAGAAGCCTGGGAATGGAATGGACTTTTGAAACCTCAAAGCCTTCACCTTATGACACACCTCCCAACAAAGCCACATCTCCTAATCCTTTCCAAATAGTTGCTCCAACTGGAGACCAAATATTCCAACATGAGGGAGGGGAGCATTCTCATTCAAACCACCAGTTTGCCGAGGAGCTCTTTCCTAGCCGTGGCTTGTCAGTGCTCCCAGTTGATAATTTCACCAGTTGTAGCAAACTTAAGTAGGATTTGCCTTTCCTCAGTGGAAAGTTCTTGCTATGATGGATCTTCTCCTTGTATTGAGAATCCTGTAGCTCTTGTTGGGCTTGATGTGTGTGTTCTTTGGGGGACTGATAACAGCCGTGTATATCCACATCTCCATGGTAGTGAGAAAAAAGTAGCTTAGAGGTAATCATAGGTGTCCCTACTTGAGAATAGGCTATGATATATCTAACCCTGGACTCAAGTCATTTCCTAGACATGGTCCTCCTGGGTAGAATTGGGTCATTAAGATGTTTAACTCCAAGCACTACATTCAAAATAGGATACATTATATAGTATGTCAGTTTCATTCTAATGCTTCTCTTAGTCCTTTGGGGCAGAGTCTTGCTGTTTCACCATGACTGGCCTGGGCTTTACCCTATATCTCAGACTGGCCTCAGCTTTGCAGTAACCTTCCTGCTTTTGCCTCTTGAGTGGTAGAATTTTAGGCATGTAATGACTAAATTTCTTATTTTGCTTTTCATTTAAATTAATTTTTGTTATGCTATCTTGGACAAAAAGTGTAGAATAGAGATGATGGATTATTAGGAGAGTCTCTAGGGTCTCACTGTTAATGTGTTCTTCACAGGGGACCTCACGGTCATTGATGTGCTTCTATTCTCTACTGTGTCAGATGAAAAATTCAGAGCAAGGCTTCACACAGGTGTTAACTGCCTCCCTAACCCATTTAGGATGTAGTAGATTTATGATTGCGGGCTGGAACTGATAGATTAGAGCAGCCAGACTGGCCTCTTACCTGCCACAAAATTGTATAATAGATCATTGTACTGCCAAGCATTTGTGACTGTGTGGATATGTATTCATTGTTTATGTATATTTAGATGTATGTGATACTTTGCATGGTTTGAAAGAACTTATTCTGAAAGCCAGGATCATTTGTAATTTTTGTGTTCAATGTAATGTTGGGGCCTTTGAAAAGTTGATTGAGAAATTGAGGAACATTCCCAGTTCTCTAATGTTACCTGTTTAGATCTCTTTAGCAAGAAAGACACTTTTGGATCAGCTGTTTGGCTGTTTTGTTTTGCTATGTTCCCATGATATTCTGTGAACCTCCATGGCTTTAGATACTGTGACTGTTATTTTCCCTTTAGCCCAAATTGTTGATTCAGTCTAAAGAATTCTATTTTTAGATGCTTCTTAACATTCATGCATGTGCACACTATTTAGATTGATGCTACCTTTGCTAAAAATGTCTTAAGATAAAGAAATAGCTGTTTAGAAACTGCACTTCAAAGGTAAAGAAACCTGGAAGCTGTCCTCTGTGCCAAAAGTAAAGTGTACAATGTTTACAGATGGGTGGAATTTTGCACTGCCATAGGGAACGAGGTGAACTTATGTCACCAGATTCCTTAGATTTATGAGTAGATAGTTGCAGTTAAGCTTATGAGAGGAACTGTTGAGCCCCCTAAGGTTAAGCTGGTAATGAGTACCTGAGACAGGTGGTTGATTAAAGTGACTCCCTAGACCTGTCTTGGGTCTTTCTGTTGACAGTTCTTCATGGTTTGCAGATACTGTATGCTTTCTTTAGAGGAGCTGCCAGCTCTCCCTCTTGTAAAAGACTGTCTTGTAGACATTTTGAGATCTTTGGATGTAATGTGCAATCCCAGGTAATGCCATTATTGGTGAATGTAGCATTGCTAAACTCTTATTGTAAATTATTTCTTATCTTCTCTTGATAGCCTTAGTTTTGTTTTTTGGATTTTTTGTTTGTTTTGTTTTTGAGACAGAGTCTCGCTATTTGGTTGACCTAGAACTTGCTTTATGACTAGGCTGTCCCCAAACTCACAGAGATCTGCCTGTCTCTGCCTTTCTGTCACCACGCCCATCCTCAGTAGCCTTTTGAATGACTGATGTTACAGAACATGATCTCACATCCATGGTGCTGCTTCCCTGTTTATGTGTCTTTGCATAGGCACCTCCTTCAGTCCTGTCTAGGAGCACAACACAGCAGAACTCCAGTTTCTTAAGCTGGAGGAGTCAGAGATAAGTTAAGAGAGCAAGTAGTTTCTTCAGTGGTTTTAGAGCTTGCCAGATGCTTTACTGAAGATCATCATTGTGTTGAAACACTTGAGGGCCAATATGAGCATTTAATTTGTTACCCAAAGACGCTTTGTATTTTTAAACAGCAAGTACTTTGATGTGTGTAGACATTTCCCTTTGTTCTCCCTCCTTCCCTCCCTCCCCATTGCTTTTATGTTCTCCTATTTCTGAGTTAGCTGCATTTGGACGTTGCTTTTATGCCAGGCTGTCACTCTGGGTGTTTAGAAGTACAGTGCACTTATGTAGGGTCCTTCTTTGGCCTGTCCTGAGCAGTGTTGTGGTCACAGAGTGGACTGTGAGCTCCGTCAGAGAGGAGGGAAACTTCGAGGGCACAACTGTTGTCTGGCTTCCTTTGTGGGGGTGTTGGTTTGTTTGAGCACTAAGGAATTTGAGGTCAATCTTCCCCCTCTTCCTGCCCAAAGTTCTCACTTCCCTTTCAGTAAGAACTACCCCCTTAAGAGAAAACAGGAGGAGATGCAGTGCTCTTGGTCTTCTTAGCCAGCAGCTTGTGTCCTACACTGGAAGTTGTAAGCTACAGTTTTTCTCACCTGCAAAGCCAGCACACACACCTACCCATTTCTACCTCAGTTTGTTGTGGAGACTATGGAGGAACAGCTCTTAAAAACTCTGACTGCCTTGAAGATGGAGGAAGCTAGTAGTCTTGGTCGACTGTGCTCTGAAGTTTATATTGAGAATCCTTTATGGTCTGGAAGTGAGTGCAGTTCTCCTTGCTGCCTGCTTAGTAGAAGCTATGTTGCTTGCTTTAAGTCTCTGCCCACCTGCCTGTCTTTCCTTGACACTAGGCTCTTGATTAGGAAGAGTTGTCTCCAGATGCTTTGAGAAGCACATGTAAATGTAGGTAGCACATTCTATTCTGATGGAACTTCCTTGCTGTGGTCTTGCTGTATAGGGATTCGTCGTGTATACTCTTGAGTAGGTGGCATAAGATGCTCTGCTGGTGTGTAGAGAGGCAGTTTCATGACATTCCTATCTGGTACTTGCCAGTGCAGTAGCAAATGAGGGGTGATAAACTGAGAAGAACGGCAGCTTACTAACAAGGCCAGAGGGAAATGTTTCCTGTGTGTCCTTGTGTAACTTTTTACAGTGCCACTAAGTTAATAGCCCTGTACCTGGGTGTTTGCACTATGTAATGCTTCTAATGCTTTTTTATTGTGTGTTTTTTTGTGTGTGTGATTAAACAGTTTTCCTTTCATTGTGTGTTGTCATTATTGGAAATAGGTAATTTTGTTTATGTACAGCTAACCCATTTTCTTTTATCTTTGGCACGATTTGGGAAAGTGATTAAAGTCAGTGGCAACTTTTCCTCTAGTTGCCTATTAGGAGTAATTGTATTCATTTCTGATAGAAACTAAACATTTGCAGAGTGATATTCAAAATGGAGCTTACTGTATTTTCAAGTCAGGATTAGTGCAAAGTGTTTGTTGTGAAACACACTGATCATGTATGTCCCCAGTGTCTGCTGGAGTGTCCGGCGGTGACTTGTGAACCCTTGGAGAGTAGAGTTCTTGGAAAATGAATGAAATGTATGGAAGCTCTTTATAACTAGTGTGTGTGTGTGTGTTTGTTTTTAGGCAAGGTTTCACTAGATAGCCTTGATTGGCCTGGAACTTGATATGTATCTGGTCTACAATTCAGAGATCTGCCTGCCTCTGTCTCTCAAGTGCTGGGATGAAAGGTATGTGCCACCCCATCTGGTGTAAATGTTTTATATTGAATCAAGGCCTTCATTCCATGGCCCTCAGATTCTGTTCTTTGGAGGGATACTTGGCAGAGCATATGCTCTTCAAGAGGCAGTTCACCTCAATAGGACTAAAGTCAGTTCCCCAACCTTCGGTGGCGATCGGCTGCCGTGTGATTGATACACATGGTTGTGTATGGCACACCTTTTAGGCACTGTTCATGGGCTGCCAAATAAATACTATCCTCTCAGTGTGTGCAGCTCCACCTGTGTGAGCCCTGGGATGGTGCGGCGTGCTATACCAAAGTGGGACCCAAGCCAGTGGAGCAATAGACTGCCATCAGTTCTGTTGCTTTCATTTTGGTAACCTTTTCACATTTTGTGACCTCTTCAGGGTGCTTTTGGTTTGGTTTGGTTTTGGGATAGAGAGGTCTGCTTATTGTAGCCCAGGCTAACCTTAAATAATTTTTATTACATAATCACATAACTTGTGATCCTCCTGCCTCAGCCTCAGGTCTTGGGATTCCAGGTATGCACCACCATCCCCAGCTCTTTAAGTTACTTTGTAATATAATTTCAGCTTTGCCTAACATTCTGTTGACTGAGGTTTACGCTGTGCTCCACCTGAGCTGACCATGCTAAAGGTTGAAAATTGATGAGATGCTAGAGAGAAAGTAAACCAAGTCTGTCACCAAGCTTTCGAGACTTGTTAGATGCTAAGTCAGTGTCCTCTCCCATCCCCCCCACGCCCACCCCCCCAGATCCACAAAACACAACCTATGAATGCATAAAAAAGAGGAAAATTTAATGGTACTGTAGTTTGAGAATATGGGGATAATTTTAACTGTTATATTCTCAGCCCCTTATTCATGGTTAGTTGTATTCAAAATAGATTTATTCAATCAATAGTAAACATAGTGGGAAAGAAACCAACAATGACTATGAAAGCTGACTTCAAGCTAGCTGCCATTTAAGGACGTAACCAGGATGAGAGAGAAACTCACGAGTTGACCAAGGAGGCAGTAGTGAGAGAATCACGAAGGTGAGAGCACTTGCTTGGTAAACAACGTGTGAGGACAGAGCAAGGGACTGGAGTGCTGAGGGCACAGAAGGTCGAAGGCCAGGCCAGGCCAGGCCAGGCCAGGACGTGAATCTGCATCCCAAAGACACTGGGGATCCACAAAAGGCTCTTAGGCCAACCTGTTTGCTCTGCAGACAAGTGCTGTAGAGCAGAAACTGAGCATAGTGAGGCTGCAAATGGCCGGAGCTGGAAATGCTGTCATTCCCAAGCTGATGGCCTGGAGAGACCGACTTAGTGTCTGTTATCCATGAGGTGTTAAAGGTGTGAAGACATCAGATATGTGTCCAAGGCACTAAGAATTGCAGTCAGTGACTTACCTTGGTATGTTTGAGACAAGTAGCAAAGAAGTGATTGAGTTTGGGAAAAGCTATGGTGGAGAACACAGACAGTTTAGTAGTGGGGATGGAGGGAGCAAAAGGGAGGCAGCTGCTGGGACATAGAATTAGGAGTGAAGCTGGGTGTGGTGGTGCATGCCTTTAGTTAGCTATTGGGAAGCAGAAACTGTCTCAAAAATAACTTTTTTTTTTGTTGTTTTTTGTTTTTTTAAAAAAAGGTGAATAAAAACTTGTGTCCACACCTGGTCTGCATCTTTAACTTAAGCACTTGGAAGCAGAGGTAGGAAGACAAAGTTGAAGGCCAGTGTGGGCTACTTGGGGAGCCCAACGATAACTAGAGAGTGAGGAGATTGTGGTGGTATTGAGAGGGGGAAAAACGGGGGCCAAAGAGATGGCTCAGTGGTTACCAGTGCATACTTCCCTTCAGAGGCCTGTGTTTGGGTCTCAGGCCCCATGGAAGGTCACTCTCCTCACTGTTACTCCAGCTCCAGGGATCCAGTGCCTCTGGCCTCAATAATACTTGCACATAATTAAAAATTCTTTTTAGCTGGGCGATGGTGGTGCGCACCATTAATCCCAGCACCCAGGATGCAGACGCAGGCTGATTTGGTGAGTTCAAGGCCAGCCTGGTGCAGGGACAGAATTCCAGGACACTAGGGCTTCACAGAGAAACCTGTCTCAAACAACAACAAAAACCCACAGAGAACATAGCAGCAGAGCAATTACTTGTTTTAGGTTTGTGGCACAGCTTGTAAAAAGATGTCTTTTAGGCTAACATGACCTTGTCATGACTTGATCATCTTCATTTTGCAAAGATAGGAAATGATACATGACCCATGACTTTGTCTGACCTCAATTCAACCTGGGGCTTTACCCTTCAACCTTTGGGAAAAAATCATTAGTGGGCAGTACGCAAAGCATTTGAGTTGTAGAGGCTTTAAACTTCTGCTGTCCTAATTGGGAATCTTTAAGTTCTTGCAAAACTTGCATGCAGCTGTGATATGGTGTGGTGCACATTATGTTGGTAAATTGTCATGTACTGGTTAAGCTTAGGTGGGACTCTGGGAGTAAGGAGATCCTCCCTTGTTTCCTCTAAAACTCCTTGTCCTGGCAGAGCTAGCCCCTAACTTGTAACCAGGAGGATGGGAAACAGCAAGCACCTAAGAGTGGTCATTATTGTACTGGGCTGGAGAGGTGACTCAGGTGTTAGGAACACTTGATGCTCTTCCCCAGGGCCTGAGTTCAGTTCCCTGGACTCAGGGCTGGCAGCCTGGTAGTCCACAGCTGCCTGTAACTCTTGCTCCAGAGCATCCAACATCTCTGGCTTCCTCAGGCACCTCACTCACATGCACATATACACCGCCCCTGTATGCTCTGTATGATTAGCCTTTTTTTCTTTTCTTTTGGTTTTTTGAGTCAGGGTTTCTCTGTAGCTCTCGATGTCCTGGAACTCTGTAGACCAGGCTGACCTGGAACTCAGAGATCCACCTGCCTCTGCCTCCCAAGTGCTGGGACTAAAGTCATGTGCCACTACGCTTGGCCATACTATTAGCTCTTAAGACGAGCATTACCTGTGTCCTTGAGAATGGCTAGAAAGTACATTATTTCTAGTCAAGGTTATTGTTTTTATTCCATAATGTGAAGCTGTCTACAGGAGGAAGAAGTAGGCAGATGCTCATCTGAGGAGATGCTCTGCTCTGCCTACAACTCCCACTAGGAAGTGCAGCATGACTACCTCCTCTGCTGTGGGTTCTGTTGGATGTTTGGAAGATCCTGATTTGCTGATACTGCCTCTGTGTGTGTGTGTGTGTGTGTGTGTGTGTGTGTGTGTGTGATTGAGATGGTCTCACTGTGTAGCCTTGGCTGCCCAAGTACTCTGTTTACCACCCAGCCTCGTGAGTGCTGGGATTAAAGATACACACCACTGCATTACTGCATTTCGTTTGCTCTTTCACATGGGTTGCTGCTGTATTTGATCACCTTTCACTATCTCTCCATCTTCTCTTTGCTACTGGTTGCTTTGCAATGTGTGCGTGTGTGGTATGTATGTGTATGTCTGCACTGCTTGTGTACGTTGCTCATAAGGGCCAGAAGAGGGAGTTGGATCTGCTGGAACTGGATTTATGGACAGTTGTGAGCTGTCTTGTTGGTGCTGAAAATTAAACATTGAACCCAGGTCCTCTAAAAGAGCAGCCAGTATGCTTAACCACTGAGCATCTCTCTAGCCCCATTACTTTGTACTATTAAAAAATGTTTGTTTGTTTGTTTGTTTATTTATTTGGTTTTTTGAGACAGGGTTTCCCTGTGTAGTCCTGGTTGTCCTGGAACTTACTCTGTAGACCAGGCTGGCCTCAAACTCAGAAATCCTCCTGCCTCTGCCTTCCAAGTGCTGGGATTAAAGGCATGCGCCACCACTGACCAGCTTAACTTTGTACTTTTGTTTGCTGGCTATGTACTTAATAAACTTCTTCACAACCCAAAGCATGGTTGTTATCATTCTCTGGATTGTACAAAACAGTTTGAAATACTATCACTTCATGAAAACATTGACATGAAGTCTGACTTGCCAGTTGTTTACTGGGTGACCTGAGGCAAACCATTTAATGCTTCTAACCCTCAGCTCCTGGTTTATACAACAGGCATAGTGGATAGATGAGGTCCACTGGTGAGGAACTTGGCTCTGGTCTTCACCAGTGAGCATAGCCTTGGTCTCCCACTAGAGGGCACTAGTAACCTAAAACTTGAGGACGCTTCTTTTTCCCTCAGTACCGTTGTAGATAGATAATCCCAGGTTCAAGTCTTTAAATATCCATAGTCACGGTGTTTGAGGGATCTTTGGTAAGATTATTCTAAAGCCCACCACCATAGCCTTAAGTAAAAGAACACGTGATACTTTAACTGCACACCAGCCATGAAGGATATTGTATTTGTCTTTTGTCAGTGTTTACTGTACTATCTCCATCTCAAGCCTGCCCGTAACCTAGCTACAGATGTCTTCTCTCAGGTCCCTGCTCATCCAAACTCACGGTGTTGCTCCTTCCATCCTCTGGTGGACCTTGCCCCTTTGTCGCCCATTTCCCACAGTGACAGCTTTCATCCTAGCAGGCAAAGGGGGCAGCGATCTGTGTCTGAACTCTGTAGAGCTTTAGAAGTTGTCTACTGAACTGCTCTGTGAGAGTCTAGTAATCGACAAATGTTCACTACAGAAAGCTTTGTCCCCCAGAGAAAAATTTCCCATGAGTTGGGAGACACCTAAAAGTTGAGGCCACCAACATAGTCTCCCCCAAATATCACTGACTTCAGGAGAACAATGTGCATCAGACGTCATAAAATCTTAGTGGGCTGGAGAGATAGCTCAACAGTTAAGAGCACTGGTTGCGCTTTCATTCAGTTCCCAGCACCCATATGGCAGCCCACAACTATCTGTATAGAACTGTTCCAGGGGACCTGCCACCCTCACAAAGACACATGCAGTCAAATCACCAATGTACATAACATAAACATTTAACATCTATCTTAGGTTAGTCTGGTGGGAAGGAAGTACAATTCCAAGTTAGTTCACCACTGTCCCAGAGAAGTGCACTAAATTAGCCAGAAGGAAATGCCAAGCACATTCTAGGACCATGGGACTACAGAATACTGAGATTGTTGAGATAGCTTGCTCTCCAGAAATCAGTGCCAACCCCTTATTGCTTAGAGAACAGAAGTGGCACCACCAGGACAAAACATCATTAATTAATAAATGAGATTTATCTTATTTATAAAGATTTATTTTTACGTGTATGGGTGTTTTGCCTGCATGTATGACTGTTCCATATCCATGCAGTAACAGTAGAGACCTAAAGAGGGCAGTAGAGCCCTTATAGCTGAAGTTAGAGTGTTAGCTACTGGGATGTGTGTGTGTGTGTGTGTGTGTGTACACTCACGTACTCAGGAAACTGAATCTGGGAACCCTACAAGAGCAACAAGTGTTCTTGGCTGCTGGGCCGTGTCTGTAGCCCACATCATTTTAGCAGCACTAAGATCCAGGTCTGTGGGCAGGCACACTAATTCTCCCTTTTACTGTCCTTGAGAGTCATTGTTACTAAGGCTTGTGTGTTAGTGCATGCCAAGTATCTGCTTTGTACTTGGGGGTGTAGCACAATGGTAGAACACTTGCTTAGCACTGTGCATGGCCTTAGGTTCCATCCCCAACATTAGAAAGACAGTATATCATAATTATCTCATGATCATAACAATTTTGAAAGAAATACAGTGTTAGAGAAGTGAAATGTTATTCTCATTTTACATAGGGTTGGTGCAGTTAAGTAAGTGGCATGTGATAGCCTGAGGACATACACATGGAGAGTGTTTGCCTAGCTCTAATGAGGCATGGTTCTACTCCTCACAGTCAAATATGCCGGGTTCAGTACCTCAGCCCTATGATCTCAGCCCTCAGAAGGAGCAGACAGAAGCAGCTCAAGTTATCCTTGGAGTCTTAGCGCCAGTATGGGCTAAATGAGATCTTGTTTCAGAGAGAGAGAGAGAGAGAGAGAGGGGGAGAGAGAGAGAGAGAGAGAGAAGAGAAATGAATCCCTTTTGGAGTGTCTTTGGGCCCTCACAGCAGCCTTTTCCCAGATGTCCTCAGGGTGGGGTAGTAGCGGCCTTTCTCTGCAGAGGGTCACTCATTTAGGTGTTTGGACATGAAGGAGACTCGCATGTGGACTCACTCTCCTGGCTTGGGTGTTTTTATATTTACAAAGGCCACAGATGGACACTGGAGCAAGATGAGGAAGAAGACCCCTGGGGTCGAGCATGATCCCAGAGGGGATTGAAATCTAGGACTGTCCTGGCCGTGTCACTGGTAAAACCTGGAGCATAGATGGGAGTGGTCTTCCAGCTGTCCAGCTGTGCAGTCCGGTGGGAGCTCATAGACCAGAACATGAGCTGGGCAGAGTACAGGAGGAACTGGGGTAAGCTAGGGAGCCATGCCCATCATCAAGAATGCTAACTCCAGCCAGGTGTGTTACAGGTGCTGATGGAGGGCCCTCGTTGCCTGCCTGTCTCATGTTTCAAGAGAATATGCAAAGACAGATTTTCCTACGAAACCTTTGTTTTATAAATATAAATATAATAATAATAATAAATAAAGATCTTCAACCAAAAGGCAGACTAATACAAAAATGACTGTCTGTGAATCTGTAGACTGTCCTGTGACCTGTGGGTCAAGTGAGGGCCAGGCCCATCTGAATGTGCCCAAGGGAAGCGAGGTTCTTTGTGTCTTGCACACCCCCATAACCCTGCAAGGCAGATTTCAATGCATACCAGAAGGAGCAGGAGGACACCACCGTCTAAACCAGCTGAAGGACGGAGGAGCACCCCGGGACAGTGACTCTACTGAGATTGTCATTCCTGCCCTGTGTTCATCCCTTCTTGACCTGAGACTCTGGATTTCTGCAGCAGTGACCTTTTAAGGGAGAATCAGGAATATAAAAGCTCTAGAGTGGTTCTCAACCTTCCTAGTGCCGTGCGTGACCCTTTAATTGACTTCCTTGTGTTGTGCTGACTCCCAACCGTAAAATTATTTTCCTTGCTACTTCATAACTGCAATTTTTTTACTGTTATGAGTCATAATGTAAATATCTGACATGTGACCCCTTGAGAACCAGTGCTCTAGAGCTGGTTTATGGTTGTAGTGCAAACAACTCAAGCCCTGGCTACAGACCCATAGCCAAATCCTGCCATCTTACCTGGTATGTAGGAACCGAAAAAATATGACACCTAGGTCCATGTCACCCAGGGGCCTTTGATTCATAACATCAGCAGTTTGTGAGATCAAGCAGCTTTTATTCTCTCTCAGCCAGAGACCCTGAATCAAACCAGGTACCAGAACTAAATGAGTGAGTTTCTAACCCAGCTGTTCGGTAAAACCCTCTGGGAGCTCTGTTCTTCCTCCCACCGACAGGGAGAAGGCCAGCAGCACCTACACTGGTGCCTAAGTACTCTGCACTCGGGCAAAGGGGGGCCCCTCATCGGTTTAGCTGGAACCTGAAACTCCAATGTGTGTGTTCTTCCAGGTCCTAGAGGGCTCCAGGGGCTTGCATTCTGGTCCAGCAGCACTGTGCCTTTACAACAGTGCCTTTTCCCTGCTGTTGACCATTGGAGCTGATCCAGCAAAACTACTTTTTTTTTTTTTTTTTTTTTTGGTTTTTCGAGGCAGAGTTTCTCTGTGTAGTCCTGGCTGTCCTGGAACTCACTCTGTAGACCAGGCTGGCCTCGAACTCAGAAATCCGCCTGCCTCTGCCTCCCAAGTGCTGGGATTAAAGGCGTGCACCACCACTGCCTGGCCAGCAAAACTACTTAAGACTGGGTAATTTATAAACATCAGAAGTGTACTAGCATTCTATAGATAGACGCCTGTGTTCAAGATGCTGGTAGGGTCTGTGCAAGAGCAGCACATGCGTGTAACTGCTGAGATGTCCCTTCAGCCTCGACCACCTTGTTTTTCTCATTTTCATCTCATTTTCATGTGGCTTCCCCAGGCCTGAGAAGGGACTGGATTTAGGAGCTACCTGGCTATGCTAGGTGACTCCCCTTTTTCATGTTCTGTGCTTATAACTTCAGTGTTAAGTTATGATGAGAGGCCAAATCTTTTAAATTCAGACTCCTTTTTAGAAAACCTGACTTAAGTTTGAACTCAGGTAAACTAACAGGCCGATATGGAGCATTAGTTTCCAAGTTGCTCCCCAACAAAACCTGAGCCTACTCCAGTCTCAAGGCTCACCCTCAACAAGACCTGCATCTCCAAGTTACCCCAGCAGATCTGCACCCCCAGGTTACAAGCCCACCCCCTGCCTGACCACCTATGCAGAGGGAAATAAAAATTAAGTTCACGATTTGATTCCCAGCACCAGCCAATTATGCTCAAGGCCATAGTAGCTTTCCACTTAGATACTTGCCTGGCTAGCTTGATGCCCCACCCCTCCCCGCTTACTGCTTTCTATAAAGCCTTACCCCATAGATGGTCGGGAGTCCTTTTCACCAAAGACCATCCTGTGTGTTGGCAGTGAGCTGAGGTGCCCGAGCTAGCTCGAATTAAAGGCCCTGCTGTGACTTGCATCGGATCGGCTCTAGTCTGTTTTTTGGGGTACACTAACACTTCCATGACACTACAGTGAAAGACCTTAGAATGGTCATTGTTTCTTTTCCTTCGGGTTCTTTCTTATGACTGTAAAATAGAGGAGGGTGTCAGACAACTGTGTATGGACATGTACGTTCTCTCTAGTGGAGATGCAGCTGATGGTTGCTCTGTAAGTAACAACTGCTCTCCATCCACTGAGCATCGCCTTCAGCATTCCTATAGCCTTTGTAGTTTCTGCTGTCTGATGAGGCCCCTCATTAAATGGTGAGTTGAATTGAATCATTGGCATAAGCCAATGCTGGATTTTTATGAGGGATTTGGGCTTATTTTAAAGGAAATTCCCTTGAAGACTATTGGTTTTTGAAGGTCGTTGTAGGGTGAGGAGAGCAGAGTATAGGAGAATGACTAGGCAGGATTTCTGGCTGCCCATGGTGGTACAAGCCATGTTTTCTCTTGTCTTCTGTGCCTTGAGGTCTCCTTAGCTTTTACAAGCAAAATCAACAATAAGAAAAAATGTTGAGATAGGGACTTTCTATGTAGACCTCAAACTTACAGAGATCCTCCTGCTTCTGTCTCCCAAGTGCTAGGATTAAAGGCATCTGCTGTCATGCCTGAGAGCAGGAAATCTTTTGATCAAACCATCTGCATTCCCGTGTCAGTACCTTTCCCAGGGTTTCAGAGTGTGAGAGTGCATTGGTGAGTGTAGCAGAGATGTGGGGGTACAGTGTAGCAGGGATGCGGGGGTATAGTGTAGTAGGGATGTGGAGGTACAGTGTACAGGTGTTTCAGGTGTGGGGGTACAGTGTAGCAGGGATGTGGGGGCATAGTGTAGCAGAGATGTGGGGGGTACACTACAGGTATTTCAGGTGTGGGGGTCTGGCTGCCTTAGTGGGATCTAGTTACAGAGGGATGTTTCCTAACCTCCACCCACACCTTCGCCAGTGTGCAGAGTACAGCCTTATACACAAAGAAGAAAGTCTAACTTTGTGTCGGCGTCTTATCCCTGAATCCTTTCCTCGGCTGGATGTGAGGAGGATGAATGGAGGCAGAGGAGAACTTAAAGACTTACAGGTAAAAAAGGGCTCTCTGGGATTTATTAGCAATTCTGGAGTCTGAATCCCAGGCTCATGGTTCATCTATGACTGGCGCCATGTCGTAACTCTTTTAGTCAAGAGTTTCGGATGCACCTGTTTCCACTGTGCCCAGTCCCATGCTTTTTGCAGTCCCAGCACTTAGTAGGCTGAGGTAGGAAGACCTTAAGTTTGAGGCCAGTATGCACCACATATTGAGACCACAATCTCAGAAAAGAACAAGGGTGGGGCAGGCGAGCTGGCTCAGAGGGTGATGATGCTTACTGTCAAGTCTGAAGCCTGGAGTTTGAGCCCCAGAACCTACATGGTGAAAGGAGAGAACCAAGTCTTTGAAGTTGTCTTCTGATCTTCAGATGGGCATTGTGGGGCCCACACAGCCCCTCATCCACCCACTCCCAAATAAACAAACACAAATAAATAATAACTGTAAAAAAGATACCCTCTTCTCGATTTATCACCATTGCTTAAATCTACCTCCAAGAGTTATATTTGGGCAAAGATGTCACTTCCTCTTAATTTAATTTTTTTGAGACATGGTCTCATTCTGTAGCCCTGGCTGGCTGAGAGCTCACTATGTAGATCATGCTGGCCTGGACTTTATAGAGATGCTCCTGCCTCTGCCCCAAGTGCTGGGACTAAAGTCATGTGCTATCGTGCCTGGCTGTTGCTCCCTGTTAAAATGGCAACGGTCTGGAAGGCCTGCCATACTTGCCATGAAAATAATGTTAATTATCTTGACCTTAACCTGGGTTAAGGCAAAGTCTAGAATGACTCAAGGAGTTAAGAAGTTAAGGAGAGCCTCACGAAGATCAGGCCTCTGTGCTTAGTGGAGAGATGGCCAGAGATGCTGTGGAAGGATCTTCTAAGTCAGTGAGTGAAGGAGCTTCTTGGAAACTGGGGAGAGCAGAGCAGGTCTCAGGACCTCAGAACTATGAGGACATGCAATAAGTGGCTTCCTGAAGGTTAACCTGCCAAAGCTGCAGCTTCAGGCAAGGTCTGGGCCAACTGTAGCAAGACAGATGGATGCAGGGACAGAGGGCAGAATCAAGGTTGGGGAAGGCCAGGACAACATTTCTGTTGGTAGGAAAACCAGGAGGCCTGGGCACCTGGAAGCCAGATGAGCAAGGTCTTCATGACAGATGAGAGTTCCTTGGCAGGCGACCTTCTGCTTTCCCCACTGGACAGACTCAGTGGCTCCAGGCCCCTGCCATCCACTGATTGCTTTATGATGAATGCCCAGCCTGTCCCTGCTCCATGCCCCAAGTTCCCATGGCAGAACTTCTGCACTTAAGTAATTCACTTAGAAATTATTGTCTCTAGAATCTCTCAGCTTGCAGTATTCGGGCAGTGACTGGTGAGACGGGCCTGTGATTTCCCTGTAGAGTCAAGGACAAGCAGGTGAACCTCCGCACAATGGCGAGCTTTAGCAGCTTCTGTGAGTAAACCAATGCCCAGCCGAGGCAGACTCTGCCAAGCCAGAGCAGCCCATCTTCCTGCACACTCTTGGGCTTGACTGGACAATAATGCGCCTCATATGATGGCTGTTGACTGGCGCTGTCTGTGGAATCCCAGCCTAACTCCTCACACAGGGAGTGGCCTGCCCCTGGCTTATTTGAATCCACTTGGGAGTCAAGAAGCCTTTTCTCAAGTCTACACTAGACAGTGTCCTCTATCAAGGATACTGAACACTCTGAAATGAACATCCTCATTTCCCCCCTCTCCTCCCTTTCCCTCCCCTTCTCTCCTTTCTTCTCTTCCTCACCCTCTTTCTTTTTGAGACAGGGTCTCACTATGAAGTCCAGGATGGCCTCACATTCACAGATATCCCCCTGCCTCTGCCTCTGACTTGGTAGTGCCAGGACTAAAGGTGTGTACCACCATACCCTGCACTTCTTCACATCTGTTAGCTGGGTCTGGGTCCCCAACCAAAGGCTGCATATGGACCAGACCTGATGCTGGGTTAGCTACATAGATTAACTTTATGCTTTATCAAAGCGAGGGAAGCACAATTACATGCTGTTAAGGCAGGCATTCAGCAGAGTTTCACTAGAAACAAGATAATGGGGGCTCTACGGGAAGAACGTCATGTGAATGCACTTCATTTCGCTTGCTCTTTTATGCTGTCAAACTTGCCTCACGACCCACCTCACGCACCCTTGCTTCCCTGCCTTCTGTTAGAGGATAACTGAAAATGCATTTACTTGATTTAAGGAAGCTGTGCAAGATAAAAACAAAACAACAAAAACACCATGCAGGGAGTATTCTAACTGTACAATAAGGCCAGGGATGCTGGGGCAGGTAAGCACAGCAACCTGGGACTCCCCACACCTCTCCTAATAATGCATGTGACAACCTAGCACCTCTTAGTGCAGCCAGCTGCATGTGTGCAGGAGGTGTGGACTTATTGGAGGTATGTCGGTGGGGTGGGCTTTGAGGTTCAAAAGTGCACGCCAGGCCCAGTCTCTCTCCCTCTGCTTGTTGCTTGTGGATCAGATGTCAGCGCTCGGCTCCAGCTCCAGCACCATGCCTGCCTGCAGCCGTGCTCTCCACCATGATGGTCCTTGCCTAAACTGCTGGAATTGTAAGCAAGCTGCTGATTAAATGCTTCCTTTCATAGGTTGCCTGCCTTGTTCATGGCGTCTCTTCACAGTAATAGACCAGTCACTGAGGCAGGGTGCACGTGCAGTAGGGCAAACTGTCCACTGAGTGAACTGGAAGAAAAAAATATAAAAGAAAAGAAGAAAACAAGAAATCCTAGTTGCCTCTTTTTTTTTTTTAAGTCAAAGTATCCTTTAAAAAAAAAAAAAGATTTATTTACACTGCTGCTGTCTTCAGACACACCAGAAGAGGGCATCAGATCCTGTTACAGATGGTTATGAGCCACCATGTGGTTGCTGGGAATTGAAGTCAGGGTCTCCAGAGGAGTAGTCACAGCTCTTAATCTCTGAGCCATCTCTCTAGCCCCCCTCCCATTTGCCTCTTCTAAAAATATTTTAGATTATTTTAGTTTATGTACACAAGCCTTTTGCCTGCATGTAAGTATGTGCACCATCTGTATGCCTGGTACACAAGAAGGCCAGAAGAGGATTTCAGATGCCCTGAAATTCCCTAAACTGGAGTTACAGATTGTGGGGTTTTTTTTTGTGTGTGTGTGGGGGGGTTTCGGGACAGGGTTTCTCTGTATAGCCCTGGCTGTCCTGGAACTCACTCTGTAGACCAGGCTGGCCTTGAACTCAGAAATCCGCCTGCCTCTGCCTCCTAAGTGCTGGGATTACAGGCGTGCGCCACCACCACCTGGCTGACTCTCTAGTCCTTTATTTACCATATCATACATGATGTTGGATACATATAATCAGATGCATCATGAGATGGGCATGCACAGCCAGCAATGACTTAACTATTTCAATCCTGTCATTCAAAATAGAGAACCAACTAAATTACATACCTTAGCAATGAGCCCCTTCATCTCTTAAGACCTCATAAGAAAAGCTCTAGGCAATAGCCTGGGACCCCGGGCTCTCTCTCAGTGCCCGGTGCTCTTTGGTGGTGTACCTGATCTTTACTGTTGTTTTGCTTTTGAATAAAGTCCCCTTGCTACTTTGCAACAGCTATTCACCTTTCTTTGGTTTCTTTGAGTAAGATGCCGAGAGCCTGGAAACACTAGGTCCCGATGTCAGCCACTGGGAACATAATGAGTTCTTGAGACGCAGCACAAAGCTATGATAAGGTGAGGAATGTGAATTCCTTCAATAGTCACACAGGGACAGAGAGAAATTAATTGTAGTGGCGAATTAGTTAAGCTGCTTTGACTCCTGGAAGGTCGCTCACATGCTGCACCCACCCAAGAGCTCTGAGTTCACGAATGAAAGACAAATACATACACACCAGCTAATTTTGATATGTCTTGACTAGCTCAATAGCCGGGCACTTCTAAACCTCTCTGAGGTGAGCACACATTTCCCTCCAGTATTCCTGGCTTAACAACGTCTAAATCTGTATTTTTTTTTTTGCTGGCCTGTTAGTTTCTGGATAGCCTTCCCCCACCCCACATACGGCTGCTTTCCCTTTCACTTACATTGCTGGATGTTTTCTCTCCTGCAGCTCTTAAATCTGATCCTTTGCCCCCTGAGTTTTATGGTGATTCTCCTCTTCCCCTCTCCCTCTACCCCTTGCCTGCACAACCTAAAAGTCTTGCCCCATCTCCCTGCCCAGACATTAGCTATATGACAGTTCTTTATTATCAGTCAAAGCCAGCTGGGGCAGGGACCCTCAGGTCTAGAAGAGGTCTGTGGGAGCCAAATTAAGACAAAGCATTAGAGCCAGTTCCCAACATCTCACCCTTTCTGTCCAAATTTTTAAAAAAGGCTCTTTTCTCAGACACAAATTGAGCATAACCATAACAATTATGTAAATTACAAAGTATGAAACATAATTAACATCTAGTCCATCATATTTGTCAATTAGATAAAGTACTGTACTATTTATCCTGACTTAAAGAGTTTACAATTTTATATCTGAGTTACATTCTGACTTTAACTTGTATTACCATCTGAAACCCTCCTTTCTATATCATCGTCCTCAATGTTAAACAGCTGGAGTTTGATTATGAGACTATTACTAGTCTTCAACCCCATCAGAAATCTGAGAATGAATTAAGTATTATCTGAAGATATAGGAAGCACAAAACATAGCCTCCAAAACTTAACCAGCTGCAGAGACAGCTGACTACCTGAACAGTTCCTCATTCCTCAAGGTGTTGGAACATCTGTCTTCAGCCTTCTGGCCCAGAACCATCTGACAGATCTTGAAATGAAGCAGGAACTGTGAAGGACTAGTTTACTCTGTCTTGGCAGAGCTAAACTGTCACCTGTCTTGCATTGTGTGTCCTTTGGTAGTCAGACCTTTATGGAAATTAGCTTACTACTGCTCTGTGAGTGAGTTACTGTTTTGACTCAAGTTGTCAGAAGTGGTATGGAGAAGTTAAATGACTTATCTGGAGTCATACAACTAGCAAGTAGTGGCACAGGAACTTGATTCCAGGAAGCTTACCAGTGTCCACGTACTTAAACGACAACCCACAACCCACTTTGCCCTCCCGTGAAAATTTTCTTTCTCCTCTCTCTCTCTCTCTCTCTCTCTCTCTCTCTCTCTCTCTCTCTCTCTTCAGGGTTTCTCTGTGTAGCTCTGGCTGTCCTGGAACTCACTCTGTAGACCAGGCTAGCTCAAACTCATAGAGATCCACCTGCTTCTGCCTCCCAAGAGCTGGGATTAAAGGTGTGTGCCATCATCACTTGGCTATGAAAGCACACTCTTAAATTAGACTCCATTTGGTTTTGAGAGATAGAACCCATCCCAAGGATATGCCAGGCAAGGTGGCAGCGATAGAAAGGCCTGGAGCCTGAAAGAGAAACAATGAGATCAGGGAGCTTCTGCGCTCCCACAAATGAAATACGAGGCAGTTACAGGGGGGACCCTCCATGTGCATGGAGGCAAGGGACTTTTGCTGCAGGGGCATGAACATAGGGCATCAACCATTGTCATTGAGGCTAGGGGGGAGGTGGACACTGTGGAGCAGAGCCTGGCCTGGTCTTGCACCCTTTGCTTTTCTCCTTACCTTTCCATGCCCAGTGCTCTTCTCTGCTCTCATCTTTTTGGTGTGTGTGTGCGTGCCCGTGCACGCGTGGGTGCACAAACCATTTTCTTCCTACCAGCTTCCCCAGAGAGTGAGTACTGCAGGAGGCAGCTTTGATTTTCTTAGCCAATCCCAAGGGCCAGTCAACTGTCAACTCCACTAGCATTCTGGACAGATTATGTACCTGATACCAAGTCCCCACTGGGCCATGGGATTGCTTTGGAAGCCCTTTTCCTTTGGGGGTTGTCTCTTTGATGTGTCATTCCCCATCTTTCTTATACCCAACTTTTGTCTGTGCCAGTTTTGATATTTGAGTTCTCCCTGAATCCATCCAGTGAACTGGCTTAGGTAAGGTGTTCTCTCCTTTTCCGTACTGTCCACTCCACTGTCATTTTGGATACCAGCTATTGGAGAGCAGAGAAGGCTAGCCTGGCAACCACTTCTGCCATAGACTCTGGATTCCTTGGCCTGCACCTGGGCCAGCCATCGAGCTTCTGGGATTCTGCGCCTGAACCAGGCAGGCTGGCTTGTGACTGCACTCCAATTCCCCACATAAAGAAGGGTCAAGCACAATAGAACTGAGAGAGTCTTAGGAATCAGAGGCCTGAGATACCCAAGCAGATGCCCTTCAGTCCCTCAGCAAAGAGTTCCGGTTTACTAGGACTCTCTGGGCTCCGGCAGTTGTGGGATGGGAGGAGAGAGGACATTGGAGGTGGTATTGTATGTAGCGATTAATCTGGTAACTTGATGGTATTGAGAAGATCCTAGGAGACTTGTAAAGCACACCTTAGGATGGGACTGTCAGACATTCCCAGAGGGATTAACCTCTCAATCAATCTCTCTCTCTCCCTCCCTCCCTCCCTCCCTCCCTCCCTCCTCCCTTCTCTCTCTGTGTGTGTAGGGGCGTGTGCATACCTATGTGAGCATGGGGGCAGAAGAAGGTACCCAACATTTTCTTCCATCACCCTCAGCTTATTCCTTTGAGTCACTATCTCTCCCTGAACCTGGAGTTCATATTTTCTTGGCTAAGGCCAGACACCAGAAATCCTCTCATCTCTCTGCTCCTCTCAGTATCCTTTGGAGTTGGGGCTACTCAGCTTGCTACATGCTTTCTGGAATCTGAACTCTGGTCCTCATGATGGCACAGCAAGCAGTCTTAGCCATTGACCGGGCTTCCCAGCTCACAGTCTGACTTCTGATCGTCCTCCAGCATTGTCTTCCCCAGACCTGATGAATGCTGGCATTAGCTAGAAAGGCTTTTGCACAGCTCTGGATCCTGAGTGCCGCCAGACTAGTGGGTGATAAACATCACACATGGCAGAGAACAGTAGGAATTTGCTTAGGAGTCTCCTATCAGCTTGCTGATGACCTTGGACAAACCATTTCCCCCTTTTGGATTTTGTTTCTTCAACTAGGGCAAATATGCCTGCCTATATGTCTCATTGGATTAAAGGCTAAAACATGACAATTTTTTTTAATGGACCCACAAGTTCATTTACCTCTTCACTCAGGTACATAGTAAATATTCGGAAATGACCTATAAAACATGGGAGATGTGGGCTTCACTAATCCACGTAAGATTTTGAAGTCCAGAATTAGGGCCCATGAAATGTCTGAGTAACAAACCTGGTCAGCCTAGAGCACACCCACCCCTGGATGCACAGTCCTGGGATTGTTTTATATGTATGAGTACCTTGTCTGCATATATCTCTTGCTAACATTTTCTTGCCTTGTGCCCATGGGGCCCAGAAGAGGGCAGCAGATCTCCTGAAACAGTTCTGGGGATTAAAGTTGGGTCATCTGGAAGAGCACCCAATATCTTAACCTCTGAGCCCTCTCTCCAGTCCCCACAAAACGGGAATTTTACAGATCCCAGAGGTGAACAGAATTTACATTATTGAGGGCTTTCATTTTTATTAGATTATTTTATTTTTATGAGCATTTTGTTTGCATGCATCTATGTGTCTGCATGCATGCCTGGTGCCCTTGGAGGTCAGATGAGGAGGACCTTTTGGATTCCCCTGAACCTGGAGTTACAGATAGCTGTAAGCCATCACACAGGCACTCGGAGCAGAACCCCGGTTCTCTGCAAGAGTAGCCATTGCCCCTAACTGCTTAGTCATCTCTTGAGGGCCCAGGATCCGCTCCCAGTTCTCTTCCCTTTAACTGTTACCATCTCACTGATTACTACTGTCCCTGTTCTGTACTCTGAGAAACTGAGGCTTGGACAAAGTAAGTATGTCTGCTCACATAGCTGATAGTAGAGCCTAGAATTGTCCCAGGGCTTGGTGGACTCCAGAGTGTGTGTGGGGGTCCTGGTCCAGAGCTTCAGCTGTCCATAATCTCTGCTGGTCGGGAGGCCTAGGCAAAGGGCATGTCTTAGGGTCTTACTGCTGTGAAGAGACACCATGACCAAGGCAACTCTTACCAGGACAACATTTAATTGGGGCTGGCTTACAGGTTCAGAGGTTCAGTCCATTATCATCAATGTGGGAACATGGCAGCATCCAGGCAGGCATGGTACAGGAAGAACTGAGAGTTCTATATTTTCTGAAGGCCGCTAATGGAAGACTGGCTTCCAGGCAGCTAGGATGAGGGTCTTAAAGCCCACACCCACAGTGACACACCTACTCCAACAAGGCCACACCTCCTAATAGTGCCACTCCCTGGGCTGAGCATATAGCATCACACAGTAGTACAGGCTAATGTGGCCCGTAAGGCCTTGGTGGCCTGAGCGGGAGGGTCTGGGACAGGGCAGAAAGCGAGCTAGAGGAAGAGGATAGACCAAAGCGGGTAAGGCTTGAGCTGGATCCCAGATCACTTCCGTCAGGAGGACCCCTGGCCACACCATCACAACTTGGAGCCAGCGTGTGCAGGCACACATTTGTGTTAATATGTTTGTGTTACTGAGACTGCAAATCCTTCCTCTTTTCCCTTGTGAAGTCCTCAAGGGTGAGACTTCATTACATATCACCCAAGGCCCCATACAGCCTAGTGAACATTAGTGGGTGATTAATGAGAACCCTTGGAGTAAACGATTAATAATGACCATTCCTAAGACTGTAAGGAATGATTCATAGACATTTTGTTATTCACTCATTCATCAAAACCCATGCACATTTGCTGAATCGTCAGTAGCATGCCTGGCTGGGGATGTGCCCCCTTGGTACAGTGGGGGTCTAGCATGTTTGAGTCCTGGGTTCAGTTCCCAGCACTATACTAGAAAAAAAAAATGTCAAGACAGCCTGTGCCCAAGGTGGATTAGGGCAAAACAAAAGCAGAAAAGACAGAGCATTGCATATGTGAAGCACAGAGGAGGGTCATGGGAGGTCCCATGAGGGATGAATCAGGGCCGGGTTTGTGAGCGTGGGGGATCAGGAGAGATCCTGGCCAAGGCCATTGTAGACATCTGGGGAGCTGGGGAAGGATGGGTCTGTTTGCTAGTTGCTGCCAGGAGGGGAGTGGCAAAACACTTTTAGGTTAGGGTTAGGGTTAGGGTTAGGGTTAGGGTTAGGGTTAGGGGCTGCAGAGATGGCTCAGCAGTTAAGAGCACTTCTGAAGGACCCAGGTTCAATTCTTAGCACCCACATGGCAGCTCACAACCTACTGTAACTTAAGTTCCTGGGAAACTCATGCCCTCTTCTGGATTCCTTGATCACCATGCATGCGAGTGGTACATAGACATTCATGCAGGCAAAACACCAACACACATGAAATTAAAAATTTAAAAAATTTTACGTATTTATTGTAGGAAAATTGAAGAACATATTTTTAATATCCGACGAAGAAGCTAGCTGCAGTCAGTTTCTTTGGACTAGCCATAAGTAATGTTTGATGAATTTCATCATACATGAATGGCAACCACATTGTATGTGGCTAGGTCACAGGCTGGGCATGGTGATAGCATGCACCAGATCCAGATGATTGGATACTTGTGTCACCTCCATGGATTATTTTATTTATTTATTTATTTATTTATTTATTTATTTATTTATTTATCTATGTGTACGGATACTTTGCCTACATGAATGTATGTATATGTATCACATGAATGCCTGTGCCCACAGCGGTCAGAAGGGAATGTTAGATCCTCTGGAACTAGAGTTACAAATTGTTGTATGCTACTATGTAGGTACTGGGAGTTGAACCCAGGTCTTCTGCCGGAACAAAAATGGTCTAAAGTGCGGGTCATGTCTTCAGTGTTTTGGTTTCTTACAATCTATGTAAAGCTGCACTAAACATCCTTCAGGGTCTGTCTTTGTGGGGGTCTCAGACTTAAGATTTTCTATCAAGGAGTATTTCTACCAAATAATTAATACAGAGGTAGAATGTTAAGGGCTCCATATAAACTAATGTTTCCTCAGAGCCTTGGCATTGATCTGCAGGGCTCTGCTGTTGAAGGCATGAGAATTCTCCTCACCAGAACATTATCATTCAAGATAAAAGATACTTCAAAAAAATATGGAGAACATAAGGAGGCTGTCATCTTGCTTGTCTTCAGTGCTGGGGCCATGTGCATCCTGGCAAGTGTCTCACCGTGGAGGCAAGCATAGTGTCTCACGTTACCAGGGGCCCTGGACAGCAGCACTTGACAATTCTTGGCATCTTGGACTGGATGATTCCTAACTGTCTGGTCTGTCCTGCACTGTGAGATGGCTCGGAGGCCTGACTGTCTATTAGATGGTGACACCCTTCCTTCCTGCTTTTATAACTAAAAATACAAATGTCCCCTGAGAACAAAACCACCCCTGGTTAAGAACATCTCAATTACTTTATTGCTTTTGAGTAAGAGAACCAAGTATAAAGAAACATGAGGAAATTGTACAAATTTTTCTCCCTTCTTCCCTCTGTCCCTCCCTCCCTCCTTCCCTCCCTCCCTCCCTCTGTCCCTCCTTCTCTCCTTCCATCCCTCCCTCTCTCCCTCCCACTCTCCCTCCCTCTCTCCCCCCCCTCTCTCTTTCTTTCTTTTTCTCCTCCTCCTCCTCCTCCTCCTCCTTCTCCTCCCCC
>NW_021604603.1:2412064-2441761 GCF_004785775.1 Grammomys surdaster | reverse complement strand
TCCTCCTCTTCCTCCTCCTCCTCCTCATCATCATCTTCTTTTTTTTTGAGACAGGATTTTTCTGTGTAGTTCTGGCTCTTCTAGAACTCACTCTGTAGTCTTGGCTGGCCTCAAACTCAGAGATCTACCTGCCTCTGCCTCCTGAGTGCTGAGCTCAAAGGCATGCGCCACAACCCAGGGGCATGGATGTGATGGGCCTTCTCTCTGTGGATCAGATTCATTTTTTCCTTCTTGCTGCAGACTAGCTTTCTGTGCATGCTTTAGCTCATGGAGGGGAGAAACACCTCTAGCATATCTGAGTCTGAGGCTAAGGAGAAGTCAAGCCTGCAATAGAATCTCTTGGTTCCAAATCCAGATTTGTAGGAAGGGACTCTGGCCTGGACCAGGTGGGTTGTGCATGGCTTATCTAGTCAGTGCTGCTGTAAGGGAGGTGCACAGGGTCCCTGGGTGTCTTGCTGTAATTGCTATGTAGATATGCAATCTCTGGGAAGGAACCAGGTGGATCACTGGTTCTAGGAGTCCCCTAGACAGTGTACATGTACATTTGAGGGAGGCTTAGCAAGTACACACACAACTGTAAGCTGCACACTGCCTGAGAGATGGCAGGGGTTCTCTTCAAGCCTAAAGGGTGTCTCAGTCCTGTGTAGCTAGACTTATGGATGACAACTACCGTACCACTCAGGCGTTAGTTTAGGAGTCTCTGTGGGGACGGCGTAGCTTACTCAGGCAGGTCCACTCTAGAGAGAGAATGTTAGAATCTGGCATTTGCAGGTCTATAAAGATGTTTTATGGAAGGAAGCACTGCAGTCTTCCTTCATGAAGCTGGCTGGAGTGTGCAGACACCGAGGTGCAGGCCAACACTGTGTTCCTGTGGGCTCAGGGATTCAGCCTCAGCTTCCAAGAAGAGGGGCAGTTGGTGCTTGACCAGTACTGCCTTGAGGCTCCAGCCCTGGGTAGTAGGATATTGCTGGAGAGGACCCTGCCCTAGGGCTGCTGGAAGAATCACTAGCAGCTGTTCTGACACATTGCTTTGTAAGAACTGTCCATCTCCTCTGACAAGCCATAAATACCCCAAATTCTGGCCATGATCTCCTCATCTCTGTGCCCAAGTACAGTGTCGTTGTTTTAAAGACTCTTTTTTAATTTATGTGCATGCCTGTTTTCCCTGCATGTATGTCTGTGCATCGCATATCTGGTACCCATGGAGGCAGAAGAGAGAGCATTGGATCCCCTGGAACTGGATTTACAGACAGTTGTGAACTGCCACATGAGTGCCGGAAATTGAACCCAGATCCTCTGGGAGAGCAGCCAGGGCTTCTAATTGCTGAGCCATCTCTCCAGATCCCCACATTGTGCTACGAAACAGCAGAGCAGTGAGCCTCACTCTGTCCCAGGATGTGTATAAATAGCTAACGAATCAGACACTTTATGATCATTTTATAGAGGTTGGAGCATAGGAAGGTTAACACATCCATGACCACCCAGTAACAGAGCCCCAACTCATCAAAGGCTTCCTGGGTTTCTAGGGGAAGTGTCCCTGAATTACTTTGGCTTGAGAGGGATAGATCAGAAGCCACATGTTCCTGCTCTGCTCTATTGACTCATCGACTTGAGAATTTCTCTGAAGAAGTAATGATCACAAATACCTTTATTGCAATAGGACACGTGTAGCTTCTGCAACACATTTGTTCTTCCTAAGACAGGATCTCACTAGGTAGCCCAGGCTGGCTCCAAACTGGTGGTCCTTCTCAGTACTGGGATTGCAGGCACATTCCACCATGGCTTGCTTGCAACATACTGTTGAAGGAGTTGGTTTTTTGGAGAGTAGTGTTGTTTGTCTTGTCTTGTTTGAGGCAGGGACTTACTATCTAGTCCTGATGTTTGGCTTACTATGTAGCCTAAATGGCCTCAAGTTCATGGAAAGTCCTCTTCTAATCCTAGCACTCAGGAGGCAGAGGCAAGCAGGTCTCTGGAAGTTTGAGATCAGCCTGGTCTACATAGTGAGTTTCAGGCTTGCTAGAGCTACATAGACATACCCTGTCTCAAAACAAAAATAAAAATAACAACCAAAAAACAAACAAACAAACCCGCAAGTACTTTCCTATTTAACATCATCTTAGATGCTGTGCAGCAGAAGTGGCCATCATTTCCACCCTAGGGAAAGAATTAAATTCTAAGAGAAATGACCCACCAAGACCCCTCGAAGCCTGAGTGCTGGAATCGCATTCACCGTCTGTGGCAGCTCGTGAGAGTATTGGATTGTTGCAGTTTACAGACACAGTATGTGATGCTCAATTTGCTCAAGAACTAGTAAGTGGGAGAGCTGAGGTTCAAAAACCTGACCTGGGGCCTCCTGAGCACCAACTCGGTTCTCAAGAATGGGTCATCTTTACTGAATGAGTGGCAGGGAAAGAGGGAGACATTGGGGAGGAAGACAGAGAGAAAGGGAGAGGAGGAGATGGGAGGAATCTATCTCTATCTATCTATCTATCTATCTATCTATCTATCTATCTATCTATCTATCTATTCATCCTTGAATACATACAGACATACATGCATTATCTGTCTAATGTATGTATGTATGTATGTATGTATGTATGTATGTATGTATATCCATCCATCCATCCAACCATACATACATACATTATCTATCTAATCTAATCTATGTATGTATCCATCTGTCCGTCCATCCATCTGTCCGTCCATCCATCCATCCACCAATCTATCACACTAGGGAATGGTAGGAGAATAAGATGGTAGAAGAGCAGAGTGGATGCAATCAGTGCTTGCCTTGAAGGGACCCTGAGTGGTTGCTGACTGACTGATTGATACACATTGGAGCTTAAGCATCTATCCTGTCTCAGCCCCTGCTTTCTTCTAGAGAAAATAATTGGTAGGACAGAGCCTGGGTCTTTTTGGGTGGTGTGTTGGAAGGATGCCACTGGACACATTAGTTTTAGAGCTGTCTGGAGAGGAGGGAGCCTGAACTGCGGATAGTCACTTGGAGATGTCTAGGACTTCAATTAAAAATATTCAATCAACCATTTCCAGCAGCTCCATCAGTTACATCATATTTTAGGGGAGGACTCTGGGATATTCAGGAAAACTGCGACCTGGAGTGCTCCTCTCCTGAATCCCCTCCAGGCCTAGGCCACATCAGTAGCTGCTGTGGTTGTATACTCTTCGAGAATTCCCACAGCCTTCCTAGATACCCTGTGCCAGAAAACCTTGCTATATATTCTAATATACAAAGGTCACGTTCCCAGGTGGTGAAAATATAATTGAGCATTTGTTCTTTTCTCTGGGGGATGCCCAGATATTCTGACCTTGATCTACAAGGCTGGTTCTCTGAGCTGGCATATTCACTTGGTGAGCCAAAGCATCACAGGCATCCCTGCCCTTCAAAAGAGCAGAGAGATTCTCTGTTGATGTCTGCCCCCTAGCATAGCTGTAGCCATTTTGTTCTATGCCTGCAAACTATTTCATATTGTTGCTGTAATATACCTGCCAGTAGTTGATGCAGAAAAATAACTTGACTCAGAGCAGAGTCGTGCTGACCATGTACCCTCTTATGTTCTGTATGTTATGAGGTTTGTTAATCTTAAGAAATTCTGCAACCATAAGCTTCACTTAGGACCCATCAAATTAAAGGTCAATATGAACTCTTATGTCTAAAATAGCTTGAGTCAGGGCTGACTGCCGGGAAGTGCTTCCAGCACCCGTGTATGAGCTCATTGTGGCTTTTGCAGTTTTAGCCTTTATTAAGCTGGCCTTGTGAAATGTTCGGGGTTGTAGCTTTAGCTCCTGAAGTCTGAGCTATGTCCCTGATTGATCAGTCTTGGGGTGTGCATTCAATAAACTATCCCTGTCTGACTCGGATCAGTGTTCTTGTAGTTTGTGGGTTGACTCCTGAAACCCAACACCTCCATGTAAGAAACAAGGGTGTGAGAATGATAGTTTTGACAGAGACAAGGGTCTGATTCACACAGAAGCTGAGGTGAAGCCAGAGACCCTGTACCCACTTTAGAGACTTCCAAGATAGAGAAAGCCAGAACCAAGTTGGCATCCAGGACTCTGAGGAAGAGGGTGGGCCTCCCTGGGCCAGTTTGGAATCCTTTCCATGGAGACACAAGGCAGTCATGGTAAGATAAGCACAGAATAGTCAAGTAGGTGGGAGGAATCCTGAGGCCAAGGGGAATGGGGGCCTCCCTTGCGTGGCCCAGCACAGCAAGTGAGCAGGTGGCCAGCACAGGCTGAGGATGTCCTTTTCACCTGAGGAGAGACAATGGGTCATGGAAGTTTGAAAGTCTTCCAGGCCTGGGGGTTATGGGGGGGGGGGGTTGAGCATCTTTGGGTAATAGAGCTGAGGTGAGCAGGGAGGTGCTTGGTGCCTGTAGTCAGCAGTAAGCGAGAATTTGGTAGTCTGTCATCTCACTGTGTTTAGAGATTTCAGAGACTGCCATCTATGAAACCTGCTCTTAAAAGACTGAAAGCATGTATGCATTAAGTTCATTTGTGTAAAGTTCTAGAATCATCAATGTGGATCCACGGTGACGGAAATGAGAACCCAGTAGATCCCGTGGGAATTTTCTGAGGTAATGGGGACTTTTATTCCATATCTTGGTTTATGTACTGGTTATTTGCCTAAGCATATTAAACTGCTCACTTAAAGTTCATTTTACTGAACATAAGTCATATATCAAATAGATAAGCAAAATCATCTTGTCACACTGTCCTTAGAAGGGAGAAGATTTCTTCTTTACTGTAGGGAGGTAGATGGCTGTCTGCTCCAAGGCAAGAAGCAGTTGAGTGAATCTGAAAGCCGTTGGCTTTGACTCAGTCTCTGGCTTTAATCTTGTTCCGTTATGATCTTAGATGAATGACTTCCCAGTGCTCTAGCTCCTAAAATGGGCCATACACCTTGCCAGGATTCTTCATTCATTCCTGCAGGACGCTTCCCCGTCGCCTCATGGCCTCTGCGAGGGCCTTCCTCGTGCCCACACACCAGCTTTGGAACGTGTGTGAGCCCCATCTCCCTGTGGACAGCAGTGTACTCTGACAGTTACAGAACCTTGCAGTGTTTGGCGAAGAGCCAAGCTATAAATAAGGAATCTGCAAACATCCAGAGCCTGCTGTATTATATTTTATCCTGTGGTCCCTGTGACAGCTGAGCTCGGTTGTCAACTTGAGTATATCTGAAATCAACTAAAAAAAAAAAACAGAGCTGCTGGGAACTCCTGTGAGGGATTTTCTTAATCAGGTTATTTGAAGCAGGAAGAGCCACCCTAAATCTGGGCCGTGCCTTCTGGTGGCCACGAAGATAAAAGGGCATGGAAGATTTTGCCTTCTCTTGTTTGCTTTCCCTCTTGCTAGCAAAGTCGTTTATCCTGTTGCTGCAGCTTGTATTAAGCCCTAACTTCTTTAGGATTCTGATGTAGACTGAAGGCAAGTGTCTCTCCAGAAATCCTGCAGGATTGCAGCTCCGGGCTGGGGCTGCTGAGATATCCATCAAGTGTGGGATTCTTGGCCTTTCTGCTTTGAGGCAGCCACTGCAAACCTAGCTAGACCACAGCCTGTAAGCCATTGTAATAAATCTCCTTTAAATATATAATTAGTTAATATAATTAGTTTTTGTTATAGTTTCAGTTCTCTTTCTTTTTTCTTTCTTAGTTTTTTCTTTCTTTCTTTCTTTCTTCCTTCCTTTCTCTTTCTTTCTTTCTTTCTTTCTTTCTTTCTTTCTTTCTTTCTCTCTTTCTTTTTTTTTTTTTTAGACAGAGTTTCTCTAGGCCAGCCTGCCCTTGAACTTAGAGATTCACCGGCCTCTGCTTCCCGAATGCTGTGATTAAAGGTGCGTGCCACCACTGCCCTGCAGTTCTGTTTCTTCAGAGAACCCTAACAGCCTGTCTTCTTCTGTCCTCTAAGACCTGAATGTTGACTCTCTTCTCAACTTCCACATTGTGGGGTGTGTGTGTGGGGGAGGCTTGCTCAGCTCTGCATTTCTCTTATTTATTTATTTATTTATTTATTTATTGTTTGTTTGTTTGTTTGTTTGTTTGTTTTTCAATATGGGGTTTCTCTGTGTCACCTTGGCTGTCCTGGAACTTACTCTGCAGACCAGGCCTTGAGCCCAAGAGATTTACCTCTCTCTAGATTAAAGGTGCTAGATTAAAGGTGTGGGTCATCTTCACCTGGCTAAATTCCTCCTATTTATTGTAAGATGTGTTCAATAGGTGCTAGGCCAGTGAGTCACTGGTGGGTAGATCAGAGCACAGGTGACAAGGACAAAGTGCTTGGCAGGATGCGGAGCCTGGTGACAGCATGAATGAGTCAGTAAGTATGTGAGTGGGGAAAGGTGACTCAGTGAACACAAACCGAAGATGTTAATGGAGGGACGCTGGTTTCCTGCCAAAGACTATGATGGTGGTGACCAAATAGTCCAGTTCCAGAGTCCAGCAAGGAGTCCAGAATGGGCCAGTCTGATGGACAGCATTAAGGAAAAGCCTACTTGCTCCATGTGTAGTCCTGCTGAGGTCCTTCCTTTCTTCACACCCTCCTTCACCTTCTCTTCCCTCTCTCCAGCCCACTGTCTGCAGCACTTCTAAGGAGACAGTAGTGTAAGACGACTGAGGCAGGAAATGCCTAAGGGCCAGGGCCAGGAAACCAAGCCAGTGACTGTCCCTTCCCCAAACTCCTTGCCTCCCTTGACATCTCGTGACACCTCACCCTGAGCAGATGCCTTCCCCATCTTTCAGCCACAGAGCAGGATGTGTGTCAGGAGTTTGCATATTTATCTGCTCTGTAACGTTTACAGGGATTTAGTGTTTAATAACTGTCACTCCAATATATCTTTTCTTAATCCCTTCAGATCTGCTGCTGTAGCAATTTTAAATATTTATCAACACTGTTTGTGTGTTTGCTGGTTGGGCTGCAATCTTCGTGTAATTAAAGATTTACAAGACTCTGTTTGAGATTTATGCAGGCTTGGTGAGATTACAGGGGAAGGGAGGAGAGATCTGGTCTTGGAGTCTGCTGTTTGGAATCTGAAGCTAGAGTTCGCTTTCCTGGGGAAGGTCCCACAGGCCCTCTCCTTCACCCATCTTCCACACAGGTATTCAGTGCGGATGGCTTGTGTGGTAAGATGCAGGCAGTGTGTCTGGGTTCTGTCTCCCTTCAGCTGGTGGCAGGGTGGAGAGCAGAAAATGGCCACTGCTGATTTGCAGTTTACGTTTTTAGCGGCAGAGATATACAAGAAATATGGGAACGACTTGTTTGTTTGCTTTGTTGTTTTGAGATGAGGCAGGTTTCTCTGTGTAGCCCCGGCTGTCCCGGAATTCTGTAGACCAGGCTGGCCTTCAACTCAGAGATCCACCTGCCTTTACCTCTCAAGTGCTGGGATTAAAGGCGTGTACTACCACCACCCAGAGGGAAAGATTTTTTTTTTTAATTGTTTTAGATCTTGATAAAGTTTCTGGTTTTGCTTCTGTTTCTGTTTTTGGAGTTTTTGTGTTTTATTTTGTTTTTTGTTTGTTTGTTTGTTTGTTTTTGTAGTGCTAGGAATGAAACCCTTGTTCATTCTAGGCAAGTCCTCTAGCACTGCACACATACCTAGCCCCAGAATTATTTATTGCAAACAGTAGAAACTGGTTATGGAAAACCTGGAAATTTCTGGAAGAATAAGGAGAGGTCATAAGATCGAAGGAAAGCCAAAAAGATAAAAGAAAACATGGAGGGGGGCACTGGGTTGTGTTGGGGTCTTTGTGACAGGACACATCTGACAGTGTCTCTGTCACTCTTCGCAGGGGAGGCCAGGTCTTGGCTGAAAGTTCCATCAAGATTATATCTGGGTATAGTGGCATGCTTTTAATCCTAGCACTCAGGAGGCAGAGGCAGGTGGATCTCTGTGAGTTCCAGGTCATCTTGGACTACATAAAGAGCTCCAGGCTACCTGGGGCTACACTGTGAGACCCTGTCTCAAGACAAAACCAAAAAAAAAATTGTATTGACTGAGGAGAGGTGGTCACCTGGTGATGGTGATGCCTATCTAGGTGGTGATGCCAAAGCAGAAGCCATGAGTAGAGGCTGCTGGACATGGTTGGAACTAAGCCTTTGTCATCATGACTGTGCTGGACCCTAGCTGATCGAGGAGCCACACACACACAAAGCTAGGAGAAGAGAAAGGTCAGTGCAAAGTCCTGTGGTGGCAAAGGGGTCACTAAGCTTTCTGGGGCCAGAGTGACTGCCTCTTCTCATAGACTGGGCTTGAAAAATGGATTTCTCTTGAGTCTTCACTCTCCAGCTACCTCATAAACAGCCAGGATGTCACTTCTTCCAAATGGAATAGAGGGCTCTGATCCAGAGGGCGACCTCCCTGCTCTCAGCTTCAGTTACACTAACCTCAGGAGGACAGCAGTGGACGGATGAGAAGCTATGTTAGTTCTGTAGATTCAGGATTGTTGGGGTATGAAGTCCTCAGAACATCCTATGTTGAGTGAGGACACAGAAACTGATCCTTTCAGTAGGCCAGTGACTTATAGTAGGTTGGACTGGGTTGAAAGTATCTTTTCTAAAACAGGTATTTACTGACGGAAATTTCCCTACCTATATTAATGGTGTTCAACCTTTTGATATGCTTTGTTTCTAGTATTTCTTAGTTTTCCTTTACTTTGGACCATGGATAGAGTAAACCCCTGGCCACTAGGCAGATCATGATTATGTAATTCAAGCTGCCCGTCATGGCTGACCTAGCTGGAAGTTCAGCCCTTGAAGCAGCCCTCCGTAGATAAGAGCAAGTGTTAAAGGAGGTGGTGGGCCACATAGATGCCAGTGGCTCCTGTGAATGAGAGGAGCAGGTCACCAAAGCAGTGAGCGCACCCACTCCAGTGATGCCCTGTTTCCCTCCGTCTATACCTGTGGCAGCATGGAGAATGACGGAAGGGGATGGAGATGGCTTCAAAAAATTCTTTACAATATGTTGATATTCACTTAAGGTAGCAACTCTAGTGTTGTTTCTCCTCAGGAGAAGCCACAGGATAGAAAACAGAAATTGGCCAGTTGGCCAGTATGAGTTGTGATTCATTTACTTAGAAAGACATAGCCTGAGAAAAGATCTCACTGATTCCTGTGCACTGCTGATGAGCCAGGTGGCCAGACACTCGGGACGGGTAAGATTCAAGGCTTGCTGACAAGGAAGTTTAGGAAAAAGGTTTTCTGTATGGGGCCTCTTGGAGTGGGCACAGGATTTGAGAATATTTGTATTCACGGTCGATATCTACTGAATTCCTATTGGCAACGGGGTAGACAAGATGACCCACTTCACAAATGCTCATTAATCTTCATCCCCAAGGACACAGAGTTTGTTTAGTCTGCTGAGAAACAGTGGCCCTGTTGACACAGCTGGGATGGGGAGGGCTTGGGCTTAAGCATAAGGACTCACCAAGACTCACCTGGATAATGTCATTTTAAAATGTTCAACATTCTGAAGCAGAACCTACCCTGGGCTCATGATTTGGTATCACCAGCCAATCGATGATTTGAGATCCCAGCCATGGGAGAGTTTCAATTTGATCTTTTGGAACAAGCATTCCTAGTGGAATGAGGCCCACTATCAACTAATGACTTTTATAGTGATGGGGGTTTACAGGCCTTTTTTTATTTGCTTGATTCTTTGCCAAATGTTAGATTCCTGATGAACTAGGAAGAGAGACCTTACTAAAGCAGAGTCAAGATGTGTTGTAGTCAAGACTATTGACTAACATAATTCAAGAGTCCAGAGACAGGTCTGGAGAGATGGCTCAGCAATTAAGAGCACTGGCTGCTCTCCCAGAGGGCCTGAGTTCTATTCTGAGCATTCACATGGTGACTTGCAACCAGTTATAAGTAGTACCTCTATCTCTAGAGGAGTCAGCATCCTCTTCTGGCTTTCATGGGCACCAGACACATACATGGTGGACAGATATACTTGCAGGCAAAAAGCCCCTACATATAAAATATTATTTAAAAACACAAAAGAGACAACCTGTGAGATTGTGAATGAGTCAGGAGTGGTGGCCAGAGTGAGTGGAGAGTCATTCACTGCATTCATGGTTGGCACAGGGCTCAAGTGTCGTATCGTGATGAGGTGTATTGGGGGCAGTGTGTACACTGTGTGCTGGGGAGGAAGAGAGTGGAGGACAGGGATGTTCTCTCATCTAGTTAGGATCTAGCATGTTTTCTACCACAGTGGTTCATACATTGAGTGGTTAAAAAAAAAAATAAAGGAAGGAATCAATCTGAATGTCCTTTGACCTGGAAAGGACTTCAGAGATTGCCTAGCCCGTCCCCAATCAGGGTGGGCTCTCTTTGTTAGCTTCCCCAGCTAGAAGCCACCTTAGCTGAACCATAAGGCATCTTGCTTTCTGTGTACTAACCTCAGGTGAGCTCAGATCTGTGGTCACACATGTGGACCAGTGGTGAAGATGAGCTTTAAGGACTTCCTTAAGGTCATAGGATTAGTAAACAACAGAGCCAGGAACCAAGGCCAGAAGAAGTGGGCTCTGCAGCTTAAGTGTAACCTAGACTGCTTGAGTACATAGTCCAACAGCGCCTGTTAAGGTCCCCATGTTGGCTAGCTTTGTTAGGTAATGTCCACACTGGGCTGAATGATGGCTCAGTGGGTAAAGCACCAATGACCCGAATTCAGTTCTAGCACCTGGATGATGGAAAGAAAGAACTGACTCCCTAAGTTATCCTCTGACCTCCACATGTCCACGACAGGCTTGTGCACATGTGCACACACAATAAATGTAATAAAAACTTTTAGAGAGAAAACATCCCCATGTTGTTGAGTGGAAGCCTGCCTCTTTAAAACTCACCCACAGGGTTCTGAGTGTCATCTGAGAACCCTTCACCTCTCTCATTCACAGCTTTCTGGGTCTCATGGGCCACTGTACATCCTGGTCCTTCTTAGCCTTACCCCATACTGATGGAGCTCAAATTCCCCAGACTGTGGCTCACAGGCCAAGCAAAGTGAAGTCTAGCCAGTGTGGTTTCAGGGTCATTATTTGCTGTCTAGACACTGCAGTCATTAATGCCTTTCACCTCACATTAGCTTTTTTTTTCCAAGAGAAATTCACCTGTCTGGCCTTCTTGGCTGAGTCATGGCAGAGCATGTCTCAAACAGGAAGTCCTGTGAGAGAGCAAGACCGGCAAGCTTCCCTGGGTTATGTGTGATTCTGGAACCAGTATCTAAGTACAGGGGCGGGGGGGGGCCCCGCAGGGCAGGAGGAAGTGGACTACACATACCTGAGTGCTACCCTTGTGTGGGGGTACTTGGCAATTGTCTTTTCTGAGGAGTCTGCAGGTGCTTGTATGCACATGTGCACATGGTGGAGCAGGGGGAGGCAGGGAAGCATCTGCGTCTCATCTGTCTGTGTGTCTTTCTAGTCTCCCTTTGGTCATCACTTGAAAGCCAACATCCAGACTAAATTGAGCTTCGGATCTGTATGGGTTTTTTTTTCCATGTTCATCTTATCCCATGGGGAGATGAAGAGGCCTGTTCACACCTGCTCACACCTGTTCACACCAGGGCACCACTGAACAGGTTCCGTCCAGCCTCTGACTGCAGGCTGAAGGCTTCAGTTCTATAGCAAGCTTCTCCCATGGACTCTATGCTCATTGAGTTTGATTTTCTCCTAATTGAGATTTAGTGGTGGCTCCTGATGGACAGCTCAGGAAGGTCTCGGTTACTCCATTCCTTTCGAGTCCCCCAATGGGAGACTTCAAGGGAGTCCTAGTGTGTGTAGCAGGCAGAGGAAAGCCAGAATTCAGCTCTCCTTCTCCCTGGCATTTGCTCATCTTTTCTGCCCTGGGTGCTGTCTGGTCTCCAGAGTGGCCAATGAAAGAGAGAGAGAGTGTGAGAAGCTTGACCCCCTCAGAGAGCTTTAGAGCCCTGCCTCCGAGGCTCCTCTTCCTGGAGGGAGAGGAAGGATGACCTGTGCTATTTCTCTTATCATACGTGTTTGTGTTTCCCTCAGCAGCTTGGAGCTTTGCCAGGACTTGGAGAAAAGCTTCGTCAGCAGCAGAGAAATCTTGTGTATGGTAGTAGAAATGAGGTCTCGATTTGGGTCTCAGCTGTGTGACCTTGAATAAATTATCTGATGTCTCTGAGACCCATGTTTCCTACCTATTTGCTGTCTGGGGAGACAGATGCTGCCTTGCCTTCCTGACCTAGGGATGGGGAAAGGGTCTGTAATGGGAGGTGCTGAGCGGATGAGGAGGATGGCTGGGGTAGGGTAGACATTAGCACCAATGTCCTGGCCCTGCCAACTGGTGTGGGCTGGTGGCTTCCCTTCCTCATTCTAGCTTGTTGTGAGTTTTAAGGATTATGGCGGGAGTCAGTGATGCTTACAGACCCTGATGGTGTGGCTGCTACCTGGAAGGAAGGATCATGAGCCTGAGCTTAGTACTCAGAATTCCTTAGGGCCAGGCACACCAGCTTTAGGAATTCAGATGGAATTGGGACCAGAATTCAGCCCTGGCCAGGCCAGGTGGGCAGAGCTGTGTGTGACAGTGTGGCTGAACCCTGTGCCACTGTCCACACAGCTGCTCCAAGGCTGGCAGCGTCTCACTCCCAGCACAGTGATGCCTGCTCTGCTCCGCTGCGTTTGGACTTGGGGCCCTGCAGCCAGGAGTAGAGAAGACTTGTATTCTCCAACCTGGCCCAGCTGAAAGGGGCCCTGGGTGACAGGGTTTCCCCGTTAAACTGAGGAAGAATTATGTTCTGACATTTCTGCCTGAATGATCCCAGGTTTTCTCCGCTGACATCAAGAGAATGGTAAAGGCCGTGAGAGCCTGGGGTTTCCACCAGGGTAGGGAAGTATCTTAGCCCACCTTCTGCACTGTCCCTGTGGGCTGTGGATTGGGGATAGGTTTCACCATACACCACAGGAAAGGAGGCGTCTGAGGTCACAGTGGCCACAGCTCTAGAGCCATTAGACTCTGGTCCACATCCTGGGCTTGAGACAGCGTAAGTCACGTGCCCTTTTTGAGTCTCGGTTTCTTTGTGTATAAAATGAGGTCAATGCTTTCCACCCCAGCACAGTGAGTGTTTCAGGCTGTGAAACTGCTCGGGGAAACACTGTCATGATACACGACATCACACATTTGCTGAAACCCAAGGAATGTACAGAAGCATTGAGAGTGAGTCCAAGTGGGGACTGTGTGTGAGCACTGGGGGCCAATGATGTGCCCCGAGGTTATATAGTTGGATCACCCAGAAGCTGGATACTGAGGAGGACACCATGTTGAGGGGATGCTATGTGAGAATTCTGGACCTTCTGCTTAGTTTTTCTGCCAGCCTAAAAGTTGAAGGAAAAAAAAAAGAAAGAAAAAAAGAAAAATTAAGAGATATGGCTCGCCGGGCAGTGGTGGCACACGCCTTTAGTCCCAGCACTTGGGAGGCAGAGGCAGGTGGATTTCTGAGTTCAAGGCCAGCCTGGTCTATAGAGTGAGTTCCAGGTCAGCCAGGGCTACACAGAGAAACCCTGTCTCGAAAAGCAAAGCAAAGCAAAGCAAAACAAAACAAAACAAAACAAAACAAAAAAAGAGAGATATGGCTCAGTGGTCGTGAGTAATTGCTTCTCTTGCAGAGGACCAGGGTTTGGCTCCTAGGATGCATATGGAGGCTCACAACTGTACCTCCAGTTCTAGGGACCAATGCTCTCTTCTGGTCTCTTTAGCACCGGGCATGCAAATGGTGCACAAACATACACGTAGGCAAAATGGTCATATACATAAAAAATAAATGAATGAATAAATAGAGTCAAGGAATCAGCAAAAAATAAAACAAAAAAGCCACCAACAATGATGACCAATAATTACTAAACTTAGACTTGAATACCACTTTATTACATGTTATTTATTTATTTATTTATTTATTTATTATGTGTTAGCATTCTGTCTAAACTCCACCCCCACAGTTACCTGGCAACAGCCAGGTATGCTCCTCCCCACAGTACAGCCAGGTAGGCCTGCCCACTAGAAAAGGGGCTGCTTGCCTCCTCCTCTCACTCTCTTGCACTCTTGCCTCTTGCTTCTCCTCCCACCCCACATGTTCATGGCTGGCCTCTACTCCTCTCTCTCTCTCTCTCTCTCTCTCTCTCTCTCTCTCTCTCTCTCTCTCTCTCTCTGCCTCTACTACCCTCTTAACTTCCCTCCCCATGCCCTGAGTAAACTCTATTCTATACTATACCGTCTTGTATAGCTGGTCCCTCAGGGGAAAGGGATGCCTCAACATGGGCCTGCTGAGACATCCCCTTCCCCCATAACTCACCACACACTCACAGAACATATTCTCTTTATCTTTACCTTCTTATAAACACATCAGTATGTATGTATGATTGATTGTATGTATGTATGTATGATTGTATGTATGTATGTATGTATGTACACACAAGCCACAGCACACACATGTGGAGGTAAAAAGATAACCTGTAGGAATTAGATCTCACCTTTTACTGTGTGGGTCCTGGGAATTGAACTCCGGTCTTCAAGCTTGGTGGCAAACACCTTTGCCAGCTGAGAGATTAGCAGGCCTATCTTTCCTCTTTCATCTCCTTATCTCACACCTTGGGCTATATGCACTCCTGTGGGAAGTTCAGGAGGGAGGGAATCCCACCTGCCTACTGAACACAGGAGGTGGGTGGGGTAGGGAAGTGGGGTGGGTGTGGGGGACCATGCTCTTGGTGATATATTTTATTCATTGCCTTCAAGGCCATTTTTTTCTTCACTTCTCCCAGGTCTACTAGAAGGCATGACACTTTAGGAGCTGAATAATGCTAGGAGATTCCTCCAGAAGTGTGTGTGAGTTGGTGTGAGGGAGGTGCGAGTGTTTGTGTGGGGGAGTGGGCTCCAAAGGGAAGGCAGAGAAGGGCTGGAGCCATAGCTGAGGTCCTGTGTTCTCATTGCAAGTCGATCTGGGGAGTCCTTTGGCTCTCAGCCAGTTTTTCAGATGTAATGCAGGCTAGAGCAATGGGAACCCTGTGCACTACTGATGGGAGGTAACATGGTGCAGCTACTGTGGAAAACAGACCGGCTACTCTTTACATGATTAAACACAATTGTTGAGTGGTCTAGCAACCCTGGCCCTGAGTGCTCACCCTCTGAAACTGAAAATGGGAGTCTTGAAGAGAAAGGAAGGTGGAGCCAAGAGGAGAAAGCAGTTTGGCCCACTGACAGACAGTGGATAAATGAGACCCCGAGAAACTGCACAGAGGAATTGCTACAAGCCCTAAAAAGGAGGACAATTCTGAGACATGCTACAGCACACATGAACCCCGAGGACATTGTGCTAAGTGAAATAAGCCAGCCACAAAAGGAGACATAGTATTTGACATCCACAAGGGAGGAACCTGGAATGGCTAAATCTATAGTGACAGAAGGTAGAATGGCTATTACTCTGGCCACAGGAGACAGCAGGGATGTTCTTTGAGGTCTTAGGATAAAAGGCATTCTGGAAACTGGTTTATAGCATTCACACGGCACTGGCAAAGACCTTTGACAGCATAGACTGGGTCAGGCAGAGGCTGGGTTAGAAGTGTGTGTCTATGTGGGGGTATATGTGTGAGTGCAGGTGCCTGTGGGGGTTAGAGGTCAAGATTACCTGATATTGGAGTTATTAGGGGGTGTGAGTCACACTGTGGATGCTGGGGATTGAACTTGGATCTTCTGCAAGGAGCAGTCTGTGCTCTTAACCGCTGAGCCATCTCACTAACCTCTGAGCAGGATCAGAAAGTCTTCCAGTTACTAAAATATTTTGCTGCTCATTGCATTTCCCAAACATGTCCCTTGACTTTTGATCATCACGTCGTTTACTTTCAAGGTTACTCTTTCATCATGACCCTTGTTTATTTTTTCTTCTTCCTTAATATATATTAGTCTCCTCAGATCCTTACATTTTTAGTGGTGTCTCAGGCAATTAAAATACATGCCCAACACTGATTTCATCAACTTCATTAAAATCTCCATTTTGACAAGCTGTACAGTTGTACTTTGTGGTTGTGTTATAGCGGTTTCGTGTCTCTAAGCCATTCACAATCCTCAGACACTGGCAAAGACTTTAAAAGCATGGGCAGGGCAAGAGGGCAGGTGGAGGCTGCGTTAAGAGAGAAGTATAGGCACCAGGGTTCAGGTTACAGAGCAGTAAATACACTGGTAAATATGTCTGTGCTGTGTTGAGTTTGAAGTGCCACTGATGAGCTCATTCACAGGAAGAACAACTGTGCTACTCTGCCACACTGATGGTAGTGAGGAATGGGCCCCTGGTGTCCCTGCCAAAGGAGAGAGCAAAGGACATCAGTCTAGAAATGGGAAATGAAACCTGGGATGAGGAGTGGGATCATAAGGCAATGGGTCTTTCTAACTTGTGGGGTTGTTAAGCTGACGGCTGGGGCAGCTTTGTGAAGTCAGGCATGTTCTGATACTAGTTAGGTGGGAATGGGATGACGGGGAGATAGGGTTGGACCTTTCCAAATTCTGGACTCCTGTCGACAGGACTGGGTTTTATCCATCCCTGCATCCTCCTAGTACCCTGTGGTTATGGGCACAGCAGCTTGGGTGATGATGATGGATGAGTAAAGGACCATCTGACTGAGTGGTTAGACCACTGGATGGATGAACCAGCCCCACCCCCCCCCACACACACAGAGTCTAAGTAGCTAGCCCAGGCTGGCCTTGGACTGACAATCCTCCTGCCTCAGTCTCCCTAGTGCTAGTATTATATAATCTGGACATCTGTGAACTAGTTCTTCTCTTCCATGTAATCCTCAGTACCCTCTTTAACTACCAAGAAAAGCTCCTCTTTGGAAGCTGCAGCGGCAGGTCCTCCCTATAGGAGCTACAGTGGACCGTAGAGCCCTAGAGAAAGAAATGGGGATAAAGACCCTGAGAGGAGGAGTTGGGCATCTCAGACAGGGCATTTAAAATTCACTGAGCTCTACAAACCAGGTGTTGTGGCTCCCACCTGTAATTCTAGCACTTGGGAAGCTAAGGCAGGAGGGATCCCAAGTTCTAGGCTAGGCTGGGCTGTACAATGGGGACTTGTCAAAAAAAAAAAAAAAAGAAACAAAATAGCACACTCTCACACAAAGGGTATTAAGTAACTTATTTGGAGTTTTTTGAACAAGAAGTAACATTTAGGAATGTGGAAATGGCTCTGTCTAAAATACTTTGTCACCCAAGCATAAGGACCTGAGTCTGACCATAGCTAAAAAAAAAAAAAAAAAAAAAAAAGTAGATAGCTCTGATCTTTGGCCTCCACATGCTTATGTACATGTGATTATGTGCACAAGTGCTCACAAATGCACACATTTGATACACACACACACACACACACTCAGAAGCAATGTCTGTATCTCTAGAGACTTTGGTCTGTGGTGCTTGGCGTCAGGAACTTTAAATCTCTCCAGGTGATTCTGTGCACAGCCAAGGTTTACTATGTACCTAAAGCTTTACCTGTGTCTCATTGCAAGCTGACAGAGTGTGGTCCCCTAGAATCGGCCATATCACGGGAACAAGTATCAGAAATGTAGACTTTCAAGCTTTGGCATACACTTAGGGAATAAGAACCTTGAGCTTTGTGTTATAACATCTTCCAGGACCTTTGGACGACTGCTTGCTCACGCCCCCAGCCTCCAGCCTGAGGTATGACCCCCTCCCTCGTTGATGAAGTGGAAAGGCTCAGATATGAGCTCGAGGGAACCTGGACGTAAGGATCAGCACGGGGACCTGGATGCCGTGCCAAGGCTGGTGTGTCCTTCCTCTCTACCTACAATCCTCACAGAACATAAACACTTCTCACTGTGGGTCACTGAGGTCTCTTTCTCCTGTCTTGGCTTTGCAGCAAAGTTTAGCTCCATTTGGAGCATAATTGCTCTTGCCCCCGGGAAAGCAAAGGGCAGATCACCCCAGGAATCTTTCTAAAAATGGTTTTATTAGGTGCTTAAAATAGCTTCTGGCAGATGGAGTGTAGAGAGGGAGATCAGCTCACAGTCGCCTGTGACATTTACGAGGTGTATGTGTTCACGGGAGCACATGGACCAGCACATGGACCAGCATGTGTGCACACAGCTCACCCACCTGCATAGGAGTGAGTCAGAAAGCTGAGGAGTTGAGAGGGGGCATAAGGAGCATGGGGATGACGGCTTCTGATCTCCTTGACTAAGAAGGAGAGACTTGCACTAGGTTATGTATGGCGATATATAACATCGTTACGTAACATATGGCGTTAGGACGATTCCTCTGCCTTTCCTGGTGCATGCTGGTCAGACAGATGTTGGGGACCGGAGAAGGTAGTCTCAGTGTGGGTTTCAGGGGCTGATGCTGGAGAGTACAGCAGAGCTCCAGGAGGCTTGACGGTTTCTGTGGATTAAAAGCTTGAACTTTGGTTTGCTAAAATGCTGAGGCTTCATTTCGTTTTCCTTATTTTTAAGGAGATAGCTATATACGTAAGTGTAAGTTCCATTTTGGTGCAGAGATGGATGGTACAGAGATACTCGTCAATCTAATCATTCCTGACAGGCTCTCAAGTCGTTGTGGGTGGCTTTGTTTCCCACGGCAGCTCACAACCGTTCTCTTGAATCCCGCAGCACCGAGTGAGATTCTCAAACCTCTAAGGCAGGCCTCCTTGACAGTCCAGAATCCTACTAAATCCAAGATGCTCTCTACAGAACATTTCACACATCCGTGTACACAGAAAGGTCAGTACTTCAGCGACCCGTGGTTCAGCTGTGAAATCACTCGATGTCATGGAGGGACTGTGAGGAATGGCCTTCCAGCTTCCCCGCCTCCAACCCTGCCCTGCCTGGAGTCTCATCACTGTTAGGTGATGAGAGACAGTAGTATCCAGGCTTATTTATACAGCATAGACCGGCCCTAGAAGGCTCTTTGAGGAGGCAGCTTCAGCTGTGGCCATTCATTCTGGGAGGGTGCCTCTCAGATCCCTCCCCCATCCTGTCCCTGCTCTGGCCAGCCCCATGCCTGTGTCCTGTGATCACACCGAACACTTGCACTCAGCTGAGAACAAGCCTCTTTCTCCTCCATAGCCACCTGACTCTTTTTTTTTTTTTTTTCTAGTGCTGCAGTGCCCCACTCCTCAGCCTGCTTCCTGGATCTCCATGGAGAAGGAGCAAGAGTAGGAGAGTGTGAACTCAGAAGACTTGGGCTTGATTCCAGTTTGACTCTTTTTGGTAGTGTGACCTTGGGTTAAGTTGCTTAAATGTTCTTAGGCTTCACCCTTCCTCGCCTGTAAAGGAGAGTTAATAATATCTGTTCTGCTGACTCATTGACATTTCCTCAGCAAATGAGAATCGATGTGGAGATGAGCCTACATGTCTGAGTCATAATTGACATGGCCTCACATTACACTTGGACATGAGAATAGGTTGAGCCTGGGCTCATTCTCAGCTTCTTACAGGTTGACATCCTGGTCCTTCTGGGTCCTAAGGGTGGCAACCATATAAATAATAGCCCTGTAGTAATCCTTCAACCTATCAGTGTTCTGTGGCCAAGGAAGCTATCATTTTTAAAGTTTAAGGTACCCAGAAGAAGGACAAACTGTGGTCGACAAACCATGCTCCTTCTGTGTGCACTGCTGGTGAAGGATATGTGCATGTGCGTGTTCGTGTGCTTTGATGCTTGGGAGCTTCTACTAACAAGGTAGAGGGGCTCTCCGGTGGAAGATGCAGAAAGTGGAACCTGGAGGAGTATAAAGGCTTACAGGGTGGTGCAGGTGGTACAGGCAGGGATGGGGTCCGTACTCGTGACTAACAGGACAATGAAGGACTAAGTCCAAGCAGCAGCCTTTGGATGGGAATGAAAGGGGACTGGCTCTGGGGACTTTGGAATGGTTGGCTGCTTGGAAAACTGTTTTCTAACACATACTCTCAGAGTCCCGGAGGCAGAGGAAACAGTGATAAGGACCCTCTGCCATCTGGGTGCACACTTGGTATATAGTTTTGCTTAGTATCCAGCCTAATAAAGTCAGGACCTACCTAGCTGAGCCCTGAGCTCAAGATGTAAGAACGACCCCCACACATGTGAGCACACACAACAAAGCTCATCTAAAGTGACCAATGGGAAAGCGAGAGCCTCTAGGGGGAGCCACAACAGAGCCTTAGAGATTGATGAGAACTAGGGATGAGGGATGAGAAGGTATGGCTAAGATCTGTCAAAAGCACAGTTCTGAACTTCAGGGGAAAGAGTCATCAGCTCTGATTCTCATGACACCGCCATTCAAGGGGTTGAGAAACTAAAGTCCTGACAATAAAATTGCAAGTTATCCTGAGGGTTTTTTTTTTTTTTCCTAATGAGGGCAGTATCTAAAAATAAAATGGCCGCACGGGGAACTTTCTAATGCACAGAGCTTTGAGAAGGGTTCGTGTTCTCAAAAAACTTTTGACATACTTTTAAAATATGTGAATTTGAAGCCGGGCAAGGTGATATATACCTGTAATTCCAGCAATGGGCAGGTGGGGTTGGAGGACCCAAGATCATCCTTGGCTACAGAGTGAGTTTGAGGCCAGCTTGGGCTTCATGGGGTCTTGTCTCAAAAATAAACATTAGAATTAAGGTGTATGGGTTTGTTTTTGTGTCTTGAGATGGGGCTCTCACTGTGTAGACCAGGCTGGCCTTGAATTTAGAAATCTGCTGGCCTCTGCCTTGGGAAGTTCTGAGACTACAGCTGTATGCACCATGAAGCACAGCCAGAAGTATATGGATTTGAATATAGTAGAGCAGAATCAGATAGCATTTAAATCTGCCCCAGCCACTTGGTAGCTGTGTGACCGTGGAGATCTCACTTAACACTTCCTCAGCTCTCAGCTCTAAATCTGTAAAACAGGTGATAGTGTCTACTTCATGGGGCAGCGGAGAATAAAATGGCTTCGCACATGGGAGATTCCTGCTACTGGGATGAGCACTCAGGAAGTGCTCAATGCCAGCCATCGCTGCCTTCCTACAAACATACGAGATACTCTTCAATAAAGGGAGGCTGCAAGAGTAGCTCAAATGGGTGAGAGCCATGCAAGGTAGACTGAGGCAGGTGGCCTGACCCTTGTGACTCCCCTGAGGAGCATCCACTGGTAAAGTCACCAGGAAGGCAGGCAGGCGTTGCACTAGACCAGGCATGGCATTGGTAGCATTTGGTGGGAGAGAAAGTGTGACTCACTCATGGCATTGCCAACTCCCTGGTGACACACATTCACAGAAAACACAAGTGATGTAGACTTGAAGGCTGGCAAAGAGTGTTCCCACCACCTTAAATGAACTTCTACCTGTTTTATGAGATTGGCAAAGTGCAGTCTACAAATGCCACGGTGAAGGCTTGGTTAACAAGAACTATTTTTGAAGAGTTGTGGGGAAGTGGACAGGGGTCAGAAGACAGCAAAAGAACAGGTGGGTTTAATCTCCAAATATAGGAAAAGGTACATTTAGGAATCACAGAGGTTTAATATACAGCCCTTGCCAAGTTCCCGAAAGATGACTAGACAGGTCATTATTGGGTCATCCACTTCCGACATGTAACCCTTGCTGTCAGTCTGGTAATCAAGGAATCTCCTGATGTCAAATCATGCCATGTCTGCACAACACCCTCCAATGGCTCCCATCTCACAGGAAAGGAAAGTCGTGCTTTACGGTAGCCTACAAGGCCCAACCCTACTGCGGCCGCTCAGACCTCAGGCCGAACGGTTGTCCTCCCCTTCCCCCTCTATCTGCTGCCCCCACCCACCTGCTGGCCACCGTGCTCTTGTCTTCATCCCTGATGTTCTATTGGCCTGAAACACTCATCAAAAGGAAAGAAAGTAGCTTTCTCCACTAAATCTTTGCTCAAATATCACGACCTTATAACTAAACAAAAGCCCTCAGTTTCTATTCATTCCGGACATATTTTTCCTCCAGTGTCCTCATTTCGATCAACATATTGAGCATTTTTATTTCTCCGTCTGTATCTCCAGTTCTAAGGACAGTACCCATAGAGTCACTGTTGTTTGGAAGGGAGTGGATGGAGAGAGAGCTCACTGGTCTGTACTGGCCAACCATGGCAGTGTGTTCAGAGCTGAGAGAGTCCCTGAAACATGGAACTTTTGGTGCAAAGACCAACAAAGTACCAATAGCCATCTGTGCTAGACCTACAATCTCATGTGCTGTGATTCAGTGACCAGACTGAGTGTAAGTGTGTGTGTGTGGGGAGGGGGTGGATACCACAAACTCACTTCATCCTGCTTTGGCATGGGCCCTTACCATGTCTGCCCTCATAGGCCTGCAAGTGGCATGCACACGTGTGGGCTTCAAGATATGTTTGCTTAATGTTTGCTCAGTGGGGGAGGTGGGAAGGCTGTAGCATCATGAAGAAGGCAAAGGTCTCACTGCCTGCCTTCCTGGTGGTAACGCACCTGACCATGACTCATGTCTAGCTTGGTACCATCTTAGGCAGAGGCAGTTCATTCCCATCTTCTTGGTGACACGGTGACCCACATGCTTTCCCTCCATGCTCCTAACTAGCTGTCCCTGGAAAATGGGATTTCTCTTTCCAAGAAAGCAGTCTCTAGCTACCTTCTGCTCTCCACCTCACCCTGCTTAGTTCTTTGGAGGCAGCCAACTAGTAAACCTGCAGAAGGGCAGGACTTCATTCCTAAGGATCTGAGGAGCTGGGTAGCAGCAGTGCAGGGTTCTGGATCTTTGTGGCTGGGTGATATCTCCCCAGGGGATGACAAGTTTCCCTGCTCTTAATTGAGGCAGGGGCTCATCTCTCTCTGCAATATTTAACCCACGACACACCCTTCTCCACCATCTAACCTGGGACACCATCTAATGTGACGTTTTCATCTACAGATCTAAATTTAGCCCCATGGGGGTCAGGATTTTGGGTCTTCCCACCCAGTCCAGGGCTTCCAAACACACCAGGATTGCCAGTTTGAGAACAGCCTGACTATATAGGCCTTGCCTCAAAAACCAAACATAAAACAGAAGGCGGAGGATGGCAGAGGCATGGAGTGGGTATAAAAACCTCTAGCCATCCCAGACTGGGATCCAGTGATTCCCAGTGTAGTGCTCAGAGGCAGCGTCTGCTTTAGAACTGCATATGGGAAACACAGGGGCAGAGCCAGCCATCTGTATGTAACCTGGTCTGTTGGGAGACTATGGACTGGTGTAAGAGTCTCCACCACAGAGATGGCAGCTTCTGAGTGCTCTGCTGTGGGAGATGCTGCTCTCTGATTTTGGGGACTCATCTCAGTTTACATTCCTGGGACTCAGTGTGCAGATCCTGATCTGGTGTCCACCTGTGATGGCTTGGGTGTGTCCACCAAGTCTACCTTCTGTAACAGAGGGTGACTTTCATACTCCTGGGTGGGTTTGATGAGTCTCAGGAACCTCAGTCTTTTCGACAGCTCAATTTCCCAGGGGCCTCTGGCATCACCTGTGGCCTGGCCCCCCAGCAACCCCTTTCAGCCTTGTTCCTGTTGGGTTTCCAACAGATGTTCCTCTTCACTCTCAGTTAGGAGAGTCAATCAGTTAAGAACAGAACAACCAAATCACACCAGGCTCACTGTGAACTATAGCAGAATGGAATTCAGAGAGAAACAGTGATTTTCTCGCACATCACCATCCCCTCCTCAGAGCCTTAATCACCCATGCTCCATCCTGCCTGCGAGCCAGAGTTCTTGCTATCTTCATGATTTGCGATGAGCGATTCTCTGTATGATTCTGCCTCTTGGGTTTGTTTAATTACAAACAGGCTGGGAAGCACATCCTGTGCATTGTCATGTTAACTGCTTATCAGAGGAAAAAGGGGGACCAGGTTTGGGGATGAAAATTTCCACTCCCTCCCCACACCTCCCTTTGTCTCCATCTTTCTCTCCCACTCTGCTTCTCCTTGCCTGTGTCACGCTCTTCCTGGCTGGTTCTTTCTCCTCAATTTGTTTCTTTCCCCCTAGCTCTTGTGCTCCCTGATATGGGGAGACTTTGGGTTTGGAGCAGACCTAGTGGCTAGAAATGAACATGAAAAGGGAAAACCACAGGTCTCTCTCTTTCTTCTCCAAGCTCTTATGATGCCCAGCCCCCACCCCTGTCACCTTTAGGGTCTGAAGAGACCCAAAAGATTTTCTTATACCCAGCGCGCAAAGGATCACCTTCTCCCATTGTTATTGGTATTGTTTATTTTTATTTTTTACAAAACAGGAGAAAAGAGTGAATTGGGTTGGGGACAGGTGACACATTTCTCCACAAAGATACAAAACTGCCTATAGAAAGTCAACTTCAGAGCCCAGACTATGAGATGAGGCATCCCTGGATACCTCTCTCCCCAAATATCCTTCAGATCCAGCTGGGGACACTCCCACTTTTGGGGTGGGCTCCCAAGACAGTAGGAGAAGCCCCTTTCAGCCCTTGCCCAGGAGGGGGACGAGCAAGCAACTGAGACTGTACAAAGAAAGAGAAGAGAAGGGGACATTTCCTGTGGGCCAAGGGCCTAGGGACACAGGCAGGGGACAGCCAAGCTGAGGCCCAGAAGCCTCTGGGGCAGTAGGAGGCTCTAGGCAGAGTCCTTCCTGTTCCTTGGACACTCTCCTCAGAATCGCAGCTGAGGACCCCCAAAAGGCAATAGCAACCATTTGGGGGCCGCGAAAGCATCCCCCGGAGCTGCAGAACCCCATCTTTCTTGGTCAAGCTGCCAGGCCTCAAGCACGTGGATCAATCAATGCCATGTTCCTGGCAGGCATCTGGCCCAGATCATGTCCCGTTTAGTGTAGAGTTGTCCTAGTTATTTCTCTACTGCTGAGACCTGGTGGAGCTTCAGCAATGTTGAGACAATGGTGGTGGCACTGTCTCTCCAGCTGACATCTGGGCTGCTTCCTCCCTGGATTCCAGGGCAGGACAAGGGGTGCGGACACTACTCGGACAGAGGGGGCGCTCCAGCCCCAGAAAGCCCAGACCGGAAGGAGAGGCTTCTCACTCACCCCCTGCTTGGACTGGCCTTTGCCAAGGTGGGCTGCAAGCCCAGCTGCCAGCAGGAGGACAGCAAGAGCCAGGATGGCTATGAGCCCAGGCCGGTCCCCCAGGGCTCTGTGGCAAGGAGAGGCCTCTTTAGTCCTGGCCCAAACACATGCCAACTGGGTGTGGGCATCAGCAAAGGCCACTTGCAGGCAGGCCCAGTACTCTGTGGCCGGAAGGAGGCGGGTAATGTTGTAGCGGTGGGTGCCCCGCGGCAGTCGAGCCAAAGCAGTAGCTTCATGGTCCCGGAGGGAGGAGGCGCTAGACCAAGTGAGGTTGGTGGAGACTATATTGGGAGGAGGCGCCCAAAACAGCAGGATGTGATATGGGTGTGTCTCCTGCACATGGAGCTCCAGGCCTGGTCCTTTGTCCCTGCCTGGCTGGAAGGGAGCGTGGCCGACCACAACACTCACTGTCTTAGTGTCAGCCCCTACCAGGTTCTGAGCCACACAGGTGTATAGGCCTGCCTCTTCCGCTGTCACCCTCCGCAATTCTAGGGTCCCCTCAGGGAATACCCGGTACCTCCTGCCTGAGCAAGCAGGTGTCAGTCGAACTCCAGCTGGAGTGACCCAGTAGATCTCAGGCTCTGGTTCAGCCAGTGCCCGACAGTGAAGTACCATGCTTTCTCCACTGGCTACCTGCAGGCTGGAGGGGAAGCTTCGGGGAGAGATGAGGGGCAGGCAATGGTCTGTCATCTCCCGGAAGGGCACCTCCCGGACTGGGCGGCGCTGGAGGTCTGGAGGCTCAGCACACAGGGTGGACTGTGGTTCGATGAAACGGACGTGAGTGCCTGTGGCGTTGGCCCAGCGGATGACACAGTCACAACGGATGGGGTTGCCGTGGAGCCCCACCTCCTGTAGGTTGGGCAGAGACTCCACTGTTTGCTGGTGCAAGGCACTGAGAGCATTGTTGTTAAGCATGAGAGTCTCCATCTGGGGCAGGTGATGAAAGGCGCGGGGATGGATGAAAGAGAGCCGTGGGTTATTGGTGATGTCCAGCTTGGTCAGCTCAGGGAGATTTACCAGAGCAAACTTGTCAATGGAGACCAGCTCCTCCATGTTATTCAGTCCTAGTTCCTTGAGGTGCAGCATGTTGGCAAAGTCTCCTGGCCCTACCCGCTGCAGTGGGTTTTTGTTCAGGTCTAGGAACTTGAGCCCAGGCACCTGCTCCAATGCCCGCTTGGGCACCTGGGCCAGCTGATTGTCATAGAAAGAGAGGCTCTCCAGGCTTTGCAGTCCCTCCAGTGCATAGTCTGAGATCTCCCGCAAACTCATGCCTGCCAGCACCAGGCTGCGCAGGTTGGCCAGGGGCCGGAAGTTCATGTCCAAGATGGCATCTACCTTGTTGCCACCAATCATGAGGATTTCCAAGTTGGGCAGCATCTCGAACCAGCGGCTGTCAATGGTCCTAAGCAGGTTGGAATTGAGGTGCAGTCGCAGGAGGTTGCTGAGCCCTGCAAAGGCCCTGGGGGAGATGCGGCACAGCTGGTTATGGTTGAGATAGAGCTCCTGTAGGCTGGTCAGCCCAGCAAAGCTGTGGTCCTCCAGCCGGCTCAGCTGGTTCTCTTCTAGATGTAGGCTTAGCAGCTGAGGCAAGGCTTGGAAATCACAGTCTCGGGCATCTGAGAAGCTGTTCTGGGATAGGTCCAGCTCCGTGAGGTTGGCCAAATAGGCAAGCTCAGTCTGGTCTATCCGGCTTATGCTGTTACTCTGCAGCAGCAGGGTCTGTGTCCCTGCAGGGAGCCTTGGGGGCACTGCCGTCAGGAAGAGGTCATTGCAGTCTACAGTGGTGGCTTCACGGTAGGATGAGCGGGGTGTGTACCAGGGCCGGATCTGGCAGGCACACTGAGGCGGGCAGGACACGCGCCAGGGTACCACCGGCACTGCAGCGGTGGTACCAGCCGCCCAAGATAGCAAGAGGACAGCCATGAGGAGCCTCATGGTGGAACTGGAAGGCAGGGGAGAGTCCTGCTCTTCAAGGCTTGCAGACTGAGGTTCAGCAGCCCTGCCAGGGTCTGGGGAACCACCCTCTCAGGGCAGTCATTCTACACAGGGTGGGTGGATATCACTTCATGCCGTCCTGGGTGTGGGTCCTCATCTTTGTGCACTGGACTGGGACATCCCACTCATTTCCTCATCGGGTGGCCCTGGAAGGAGACAATAGAGTTACTGATGTGCAGGGCTGAGGGTTGGATCCATCCCTCTAGCCTCCCCTGGTGGGCTCCAGAAACCAGAGGAGCCCAGGAGCGGGATGTGAACCAGACCCTGTCCTGCAGTCCTCAACATTTCAGAGTCCTCTCAGGGAAGGAGTGACTCTGAGTCTTTGAGGGAAGTCTTGGGATAACGTAGGTGTGTGTGTGTGTGTGTGTGTGTGGTGAGGGGAGGGTAGTGATAGGTGATGGTGGGGGTTATAGTAGGTTATGTGTGAGTGTTTGGGAGGGAAGGAGAATGGATGGGCTGAAATTGTCGTCAATGAAATCCAGATAAATGTGGAATAGATTTTTTGACCTTTCCTACTCTTCGTTCCTTCCCTCCTTAGCTCACTGGTTAAGTGAGATAAATGATCGTTTCTAGACATTTCTTTGATGATGCAGGAGGAAGGAGGCAGTGGAAACAGACCAGCTCTAAAATATGGATGGGCTTCCTGGAACTCTGGAACTGGATAGAGGCTCTTAGCCCACAATCACATGGGCTGGGGCCCTCCTACCCGAGGTCTGCCTAAGCTCTCTGGGTTCTAGGGTAGTTCTACCCAGGGTCTGCCTAGGCTCTCTGGTATGCTGGGGTGATCCTTCCAGGGGTCTCCCAGGCCTCTCTGGGTGCTGGGGTGGTTCTACCCAAGGTCTGCCTAGGCTTTCCTGGGTGAGGTTTGGATTATGGCCACTTTCTACTCTGAAGGCATGGGCCTTCCTTTTTCAACAGCCTCTTAGGGTTGTCCGGCAGATATTCAGGGACCGGACTGTACCTCAGCCCTGTAGGTATGGTCTTCTGTAATCTGATCTGCCCCTTCCTGGTTTCTCTTGTTTCTCTCTCACGCAGGCTCTCTGCACAAACCTTTTGGGGGTGAGGTCACCCTGACATGCTATCCCCTTTTGTCTCTTTTCTCTCAGACAACTTCTATGTGTTCTTCAAGGCTCAATCTCAGTCATATCTTACAGAGTTTCTTTTGGGCTGCAGAACTTCTGGGGACAACAGGCAGTAGGGTGCAATAAGCCTCCACCTCTGGGGGTAAGGGGCTGACACTGTGACTGGTGCAGTGTTGTCCCAGCCCTGACCAAGCCATCCAGAAAGCTTCCTCTGGCCAGAGCCCTGCCCTCACAACACACCTGTAACACAGGGTATGGCTGATGCTTACTATAGGGTTCAAATTTGTGTCCTTAAGGCCCCTTCCCCAAGGAGGTCTCTTCTACCCAGAACCCAATCCAGAATGTTTCCTCCCTCCTGGGTGTAGAAAATCAATTTGTCTTCTCTCAGACCAGGGTGTATTGCCTGGCTGGCTTAGAACAGAAGACTTTCACATAACTGGGCTGGATTCTGAGTTCTGCTCTTTGGCCTGGTCTGCCTCCTAAGCAGAGGTCTGATCTGGTAGATCTTCAGTGGCAGGTGTACAGAATGTGCACTAAGACTCTGACCAGCTCCTTTGATACGAAACGGTACTAACGGGCCCGAGAGCGAAGCACTCACACCTCTGGTTTGCATGGGTCCGGAAGAACTCAAAAGAACTAGGCTTTACTCTGCATGCTGGGAAGCAGCCATGGATAGGAAATAAGCCCAGCTTTGGGAAAGTGCTGCTTAGACAGCGCTCTTCCCACCCCAGGTCAGGCCCAGTTTGCTTTAACCTAGAGCTAAGGTGCACTGGCTGCCCTGAAGCAGATTGGTGCCACTCCCATCCTCTGGGTGAGATCTCCTTGCCAGGAAGCTGCGGGAAGCTTTTGGTGTTTACCACCTTCCAGGCAACACCTTGAGCTGGCCACTTGGGGCTCTTTGTCTCATCATCCTGCTCCAGGATGCTAGGCGGGGAGCAGTGGGGGCAGAGCAGCCTCCACCGAGGAGAGCAGCAAGCCTATGTACATCTGACTGCGGCCCACTTTTCTCAGCAGCTATTTCTGAAGGTGGGAAAAACAACGGTGACTTGAAAGGCACAGAGGTTTGCGTAGGAATATGTGTGTGCTGTCATATAGATCTCAGGGCAAACAAACACACGTGCACACATGCATGCCTGCCTGCATACATGTTCAGCGGAAGCCCTGGGAAACCAGCTGCTCAACTGGTACCTGGGGCTCACGGAGCGGGCAGGGGGCTCGGGGTGTACTTTGTGGGTGGGGAAGATGCAGGAAACAAGGTGAGAAGCACCTGTCATTCAAATGGTTCTAAGTGCCACACTTCCATACCAGATGCCAGGACACCAAACTTGGCTCTACTTCTGCCCTGGGAAAACTGCACAACCTCTCCAAGCATCTGTTGGTTTATGTTTCTTTTATTTTCTTACAGAAGACCATCGTGAGACTGAAATGGGCATGTTGCTCATATCGAGAGTCATAGAAATGTTAGCGTCTCCTTTTCCAGGGTTGGGGGGTGCTCCTGCCACATAAGACCTTTTTCACTCCCTCCTTCTCTGATTCCCTCCACCCTTTCTTCCTTCCTTCCTTCCTTCCTTCCTTCCTTCCTTCCTTCCTTCCTT
>NW_021604603.1:2385717-2412054 GCF_004785775.1 Grammomys surdaster | reverse complement strand
CTTCCTTCCTTCCTTCCTTCCTTCCTTCCTTCCTTCCTTCCTTCCTTCCTTCCTTCCTTCCTTTTATGCAGCCGAAGCTGTCCTTGAACTCAGGACCTCCTCCTTCCATCTCCCAAGTGCTCAGAGTATAGGCACACTACACTGTGCTCAGTGACCACAGGACATCTAAAGGAATGATATCTTCTAGACAGCAGACAATAGGGTGCAATAAGCTCCCTCTCCACTGAGCTGAACCCCTGGGAACCCAATACTACCCCCAAAGTGGGGTGGAGAGCTATGAGCTGGTAACATAGCCATCCAGAAAAGAATGCCAATGGGTGAGGCAAAACCCAGGAAAGTTCCCAGCTGGAGAGGAAGATGGTATGATTAGTTAGCAAGGGCTCTTTGGAGAAGACCCCAATGTGTCACTGACCTTCAGATAAGACCTGAGCCCCTGGCTTTCCTCTCCTCCAACAATACCTTTGTGCTGAGTGCCAAGCCAGCATCCAGTTGTGCTCAGGGCATTGAGAAGCTACCAAAATAGCTGGGCAGTGGTGGCGCACGCCTTTAATCCCAGTACTTGGGAGGCAGAGACAGACGGATTTCTAAGTTCGAGGCCAACCTGGTCTACAGAGTGAGTTCCAGGACAGCCAGGGCTACACAGAGAAACCCTGTCTCGAAAAACCGAAAAAAAAAAAACAAAAAAAAAGAAGAAGAAGAAGCAGCTACCAAAACCTACAAAGTTCCATGGCAAACATCTCTGCTGCTGGCCTTATCTGTCTATCTGTGCAGGAGCAGCAGGGTGTATTATTCCTGGGCTAGGAGCAGGGCTGGCTTTAAGAGGCAGCTGAATCTGGGACCCCAAAGTGTGGTAAAGTCTCAGATCAGTCCTTCCCTTGAGGCTTAGCACACACCTTCTCACCACCACAACTTCAACCCCCAGACACAGCTTCTCCCCCCCACAGCTCCTCTCCCCCCCACAGCTTCTCCCCCCCACAGCTACTCCTCCCACACACAGCTTCTCCACCCCCCAGCTTTTCACACCACAGCTTCTTCCCACACATACAGCTTCTCCCCCAACAGCTTCCTACCCCACAGATTTCCCCACACACAGCTTCTCACCAGCACAGTTTCTCCCCACACATACAACTTCTCTCCCCCACAGCTTCCCCCCCCCCAGTTTCTCCCCTGACACAGCTTCTCACCAGCACAGCTTCTCCCCACACATACAGCTTCTCCCCCACAGTTTCTCCCCCACACAGCTTCTCACCACACAGCTTCTCCCCTAACACACAGCTTCTCTCCACACAGCTTCTCCCCCCAACACACACAGTTCCATTCCCCCAATGGAGCCCAGAGCTGCCATTCACTTGCCACCATCATTAAAGGCTGACATGGCCCTACTCATTCCAGATGATTAGTGAGCTCTACAGGAGCTGAAGAGAAAGTGAATTGACTTTTGTCTATAATGTCCCAGGTGACCAGGAGTTCCTGAGCACACGCACACCTCCCGGAAGTGCTCTGCAAGCTCTCTGTCCACAGAGAACCCAGTGATTCGGAGTACTTGTGGGTGAACATGAATAATATAACATGCAGAACACGGAACATTAAGTTTCATATTTCTACCAGCTCCATGTGTGGGCAACAAAGGGATTCTTTACTTTCATTTTGTCAGGAGCACAGCTGAGGCTCAGAAAGGTTGTATCAGAAGTCACACAGGTTTTTTTCTTCTCTTTTCACTACAACCTGCCCTGCCAGCCTGGTCAACGGGGATCAATACTTGCTTGAGAGGAGCTGGATATTGGGCTGGCTTAGAACACTTGCCTCTGTGGTAAGTTCTTTCAGAGATGGACTTGAGTCCTTAGTAAATTTATCTTGTTCCCTGATGAGTCCAGCAGACCCCTTCCTTCGCTCCTGGTAAGACTGACCCCCTTTAATAACATGCAGGACCTACTCTTAATGTTTGAGCCGGGATGGGCCTAGAACCACAGGGTCAAACACAGCCGCTGCTGCACATAGACCTGACCCTGCCTCTGACTATGCAGTGGATGCTGGAGACTCCTGGAGTCATTCCAGGCCCCATGGCTGGTGGCTCCCACCAAGGCACACCATTAGCTTATTCTACAAATTCAAGTGGATCCATTTCCAGTTGGATTCCCTCCAGGAATCATCTTTGGTCTTAGCAAAATGGGTAGAATTGATCCTTCAATCACTCTGCTAAGAAGACCCTTGCCAAAACCCTAAGGGAAGAGTTTTGGGAACGGTGTCATCCCATCCTTCTGTGTCCCTATCTCCTGCAGCACAGAGGTGGAATCTATTGGTGAATGCAAACTTCCTCCTCCCTCCTTATCACTGTCCTCTGCTTCCTTCCCTAGTCCCTGCCTAACCCCTGGGAGCAGACGCCTTCAGCAGGAGGCCAAAAGGCAGGCAGCTACCAATGGCCTGGCCTTGGCTGCTTTGGTACCAGGTCCCCCTGAGCTGTGGAGACAGAGGGCAGCATAATTTAGTATAGCACTGATAAACTCTGGCCTCCTCAGCAGCTGATAAGTGCTGGGCAGGGGCAGCAGAGGGTGGGAAATGAGCCTCCATCTGTACATGTGGCCTCCAGTTCCCTTGGGAGGTGATTGGTCCATCACTCTTCTCTCTCAATCACACACAAGCAGAGCTTCTGCATGGGAGACTACCATGTTTAGCTAGTCTTCTAGAATCTGAATTCTATAAATGTCTATGTGAAGGAGAGTGGGTAGCACAGAAGGGACTAGGCTTTGCCAGGGCATTTGAGCCTGGCTCTGTACTCTCCATATACTGAGAGTACCCTGTACTCTCCTGGGCAAGGTACCCAGCTTCCTGAGCCTTACATGCAGCAGCTGTGGAGACAGATGCAATGCCTGTTTGTTCCCTTTACTTCTCCCATTATTGTGGTTTCTTGTCCCATCTCTGTCACCATCCTTTGTAGTGCTTTTGAGTGGTTGAGGTGTAAGATACTGTACAGGCCTGTGTATAGCCCCCAGGAACCATGAACCTGGGCAGATCTAGATGCGACTACCCCAGCACTCTAGAAGGTTCCCATGTGCCCTTGCACCATTCCCAGTTACCCACTGTCCTGATCTCTAGGCTCACTAGTCAGTTTAATTTTTTGTTAATTAGCCTTTTATTATTTATTTATTTATTTATTTAAATTAAAGGTGCCTTACTGGTCCTGCTTCCATGATTGGGCAAGATCAAGGGAAAGGGGAGGGCAACCAGCTGGTGCAGGGAGGGTCATTTCCACATTTCATTTACACACAGAACTAAGCAGACAAGCACAGAGTCACTATCGTGGTTAGAAGTTGGCAGCATGGGATGGGGAGGGATGAGGAGTAGGGGTGTTGTTAAAAAAAAATACAGGCTCCTCCCAAACTGGGTGCCTAGGATGGGACTTGGTCTGCTTTAACCCAAGAGGAATCAGAAGATCAAAAGCAGTTTGGGAAGGCCAGAACTATCAGGGATGGGGGAAGAAGGATGGTCCAGGGGGTGGGAGGGTTGTTTGGCAACTGGGGTGAAGGGATAGCCCTCCACCTGCTGGGATCCCCCCAGCCCCTCGGGTCTGGCAGGAAAGGGCAGCCTGAAATACCCAAGAGCAGGTCTAGGCCTGCTAGATGCTCCAGGCAGGGGGCTGGAGGTGGCTCACAAAGACTTGCCCTCCAGGGAAATGACGGCACTGCCACCTAGTTTCTCTGCCACAGTGCAGCGGTCCTTGACCTCCTCGTAGCAGTTAGCTTGTCATTCATGCTTGATTCCTGTCAGCTTCTTCTTGGCGGCATCCTTGGAGCTGGCGTAGATCAGTTTGTTCTTAAGGGGTGCATTCTCAGGGGCCCAGAAGATGGCCAGCAGGTCCTCCTGCTTGCTCTTTGGTCCCATAGGTTGCATCATAGGGAGCATAGTGGCAGTCCTTATCTGGCAGCATTTTAACAAATATGGTATAGGGGTCATCCACGGTCTGCCCCACATCTCCTACTAGGATCTCCTTGCCCTCCTCCACCATGATGTTCCTCTTATCCTCACTCAGGCAAAAGAGCACTGCCTTCTTGTGTTTCTTCACTTCTTCTGGTGTTGAAGATTTGTGAACTTTCGTGTCATTGAACACCTCGATGACACCATCAGAGACAGCCACACCAGAGGCCGTGTTTCCAGAAATGAAAGGGAAACAGAAAGAGCTACTGAAGACCTGAGCCGCCGCAGCTGCTCCGGGGATCTGACTGAATCGTCAGTTTAATTTTTAAGCCCAGCTTCCTATTTCTTTTCCATCCTAAGTTGAGAACTAAGTCTTTGGACCTGGGCAATTCACAGAATGCCTGCTACTACTTCCAAGTGGTCCAGAGCCTCTCTGCATCCTTCACAGGAGGTAAAGTGGGGCTTCTTTCTTGTTCTTACACCTAGAAATAGTTCTGTGCCTCAGGGTCCCAGCTCTGGCTAGAATCCTCGTGGCCTGGGTCTGGCTGCTCCATGTCCCTTTGAGGCAGGAAGACCGCTTGGTGACCTCCCGGTACCCATGTTTCTAGGGCTTCTTATCATGGAGTCCTGGGATAGTAGATAGGAGGGTACATGGGAGTTACCCTGAACTCTTCCCCTATTCTTCTCTACCTGGTAGTCTCAGAGCCCCTCACATCCTTCATCTTATTCCAAAGCCAATGTCTCTTCTCACTAAGCTGCTGCTGCTCCTCTGGTCACATCTTTGTCAGCTTCAGCACCCTGCCCTGCCGAAGATTAGAAGTCACTGTTTTGAACTGCTCCTTCTTCCCTGGCAAATGCACCTACCTTTTGTCTTTATCCCAGTCTTGGCCCTTATGGTGGCCTCTTTGATGCTCTCTGGTTAACATCAGAAGGGCCCTCCATTCCCAGAACTGCCATACCCAACTTGCCACTGTCCCCAACACTGTAGGTTCTCACCCTCACTGTGATGCCCTGCTCCCTTAGACTCTCAAACTCTCCTTCAACCATAAAACCTACCCCAAACACCACTTCAGCTGCAGGAAGACATGTGCCATTCCTGAGGGCTCACGGGCCAGACTTCCCATATGTTAGCTGTAAAGGAATTCTTTATAGGATTCTTAGACGAGAAAGGTAGCTCAGAGAAACTAAGGTACAAGATTGAGGTTTTACAGCTGGCTCATGAATGGCCAGGAGGGACCCGGGAGACTTCATTCACAGCTCTGGTTATTTCTGGGGTTTTGGTGCCAGAGCTCAGCTGGCCTGTAGGGGTGACAAGGTGGGAAGACTCCTTTCTTCAGCCTTGCTCTCTCCTTTTCCCAGGGATTTTAGAGGTCAAGGTTCTGGTAAAACTCCTTTATGGGTGGGGAGGGGAGGGTCTTGTTGCCAGGCAGGAATCTTTACGTTGTCAGCTCTCCTGGCTTGTCCAGGCAGAGGTATGGGAGCTCCAAGCTAGAAAAGGAGCCTGCCTCATTATTTCTTAATGGGAATGGAGGCTGCCAGTAGGTACCGCGTAAAGTCATCTCTGTCTGATTGCACTGCACCAAAACAAGCTGCAGGGGAGCAGGGCCAGCAAGCCCAGGCAGACAGCGGCTCAGGCTGGGCCCACCTCTTCTTGCTACTTGGGTTTCTGAAAACCCAGCCAGGGACTGTTTCTCTGACCAAAGCTTCTCTCCTGAGCTCCTGCATCCCTGCATCAGAGCCTGACTGTTCTCCCTGCAGACTGAGAAGTCCACAGTGGTAGGAGCCTTGCTCAAGCTGCCGGCTTGACCAGGCTAGCACAGTAGGAATTCAGAATATATCTGGACAAGGGCCAGGTAGGGGATGTCTGTCTGTCTGTCTGTCTTAGAGATCAGAAGCCACAGGGACCAGAGAAGAGAGGCCTTCATATGGGCAATTCTTTCTGCCTCTCTTCCCTTAAAGGAGACCAACACCATCCCATCGTCTGTCTCCCCCCTCAAGCCTTTCTGCGGCTCGTTTGCCTTCTTGGTCACTGCTCCTGGGTGAAGGTTACTTTGTTACTTTGTTTGTACTCATTCAAGTTCCTGCCTGGTCTAACAGGATTTCACACTGGCCTTCACCTTTCTGGAGCTTTCTCCGGATCCCTCTAGAAATTCTACAGACTCTACTGGCTTCTGCTCTGAGCCAGTAGTTCAAACACTGCTTTGGAGGGGGCTCTGCAGTTGAATCCTGTTTCTGGCTGTTCCTGTCCTCTTGGGCCTTCTCATCTATCAGATGGGGAGGAATGTGCCCTGGTGGAGTTAGAAATCTTTGTAGAGATCTGGGGCTCAGCGTCACCACATTTCTTTGGCTGGGCTGTACCTTGACTTCTAGATCTCCTATGTTTTAGGAGCTAGGGCTCTTTCCTCTGCAGGCTGGCACCCTTTCCAAGAGAATCAGCCCTCTTCTAGTCACTAAAATACTCCCTGGGGCCTTTAATGGGGGTCTTTGGCTCTATGTTTCAGGACAGCTCCAGGACACCATCCACCAGATGACAGATCTCTAACAAAACAGCTTCCCAATAAACAGGTCAGATGCAGGCGGTGAGCAGCGACTCTCTCCTCACGTGCTCCCTGCTAGGGTTCAGAGGTGCTCCTAGGACAGGTCTGACTGCCCCAGACACAAGCCAGATGGGCAGTCTAGACACGCTGCTGCCCAGGTGGAGGTGCCAGGCTGATTAGGCAGCCTTTCCCAGCTACCTTGCGAGCCAGGGTCCCAAGATGACCTTTAGCCATAGGGCACTAGGAACAGGGGCAAGGAAGACACTAGAGAGGGACACAAGCAATGCTGCCCCCTGTTCCCATTCCTCACTGCACGTCTAGGAAATTCCTTCCTGCCTAACACCTCAGTAATCTGGTGCCTCTGTGGAGCACTTACTCCTGGACGAGCTCCCCTTGCTCCCTCCATCCGCTATGAAGCCACAGCCTGCAATCCTGTGGGGGATCTTGTTTCCTCTCTGTGCACTGTGAGAGAAGGCCCCGAGTTTCCAGCTGATAGGAGGGCACAGAGAGAGGAAGGAATCTGCCTTGCTTGTGAGGAAACTGTGTGTCTCCCATGCACCCAGCTACACGCAGCCGGAGGTGGGGGTGGCAGGTTAGAAGGCAGAGCGGGTGTGGAGCAGGCTAGTTAAGCACGGAGAAAGGCTAAACCCTTCTAACAGAAAAGGAAAATGAAATCAGAATGAAAATTGATGAGGCGGGGAGAAAAGAAGACGCGTTTCATCAGCAGGTTTACCAGATGAAGCTCAGAGATAAATCACGCTGCAGAGAAGGCCTGGGCTGAGGGCGAAGCCTTCCCCTCTGTCAGCTGTGGCAGGCAGCCTGGGAGATAAATGGCTGCAGCTGAGGCCCTTGGTGGGCGGTTTTTTCTTTCTCTTTAACCCCTTCACTGCAGTGAGAGAGCCTGTCAGCCCACCACCACCCTTTCAGGTCTGCCTTGGCCTGGCTCAGTCCTTTGGTCCTCCCTACCCCACAGGTGACCTCCACAGCTCAGCTCTTTCTTATTCTCTCTGTAATCATCTGGACTGCCTGCCCTACAGCCAAAGGGGAGACAGCCCAGCACGGGGCGTGGGAATTGGTGGTAAGCAGTGCAGTCCAGGCTACGACTGGGCATAGATTTTGATCATGGTCTCATCCCTCTTTGGGCCTAGTGGGGCCTGAGCCATCAGTAGCAACAGCTCCAAGAAAGTCCTCAGAAATGTAGACTCTCGAGTCCACCCAGCTCTCCAGGATCAGAGACTGAGGATGGATAGGGCCTCGAGACCCATGTTTGAGCTGGATGACTTCTGAAATCCCCACTCTGTCAACCAAGGAATGATACTTAGAAACCTCGAAAGCATTTACTCATGATATGCTTGATGTTACTCTCCTGACAGGTAAGAATGGAGTCTTCCAGAATCCCCTCTGTCCAAGGCACAGAGAAACTTCCAAGGAACATCAGGAAAGGTCCAGTGGTATGCTGGCACTTCTCTCAGTGGAAAGGCCAGGGACACAGTGTACAGGGAGGGCAGGTGGGTTTTCACAGATTGAGAATGAAACAAAGGAAAACTCTCTGTGGAATGTAAAGGTGTTATAGAGAGGCAGCAGGGTTCAACCGTGGGAAGCGGCATACATAGTTCCCCCACATGTAGGAAGTTAGGTGAGTATTGGAAATGGGCATAGTCCCACCACATGTAGGAAGTTAGGCAAGTATTTAGAGGAAATATGCTGAAAATTAATGTGTGGGCTAGTTTTAAATCAAATTAACACAAATTATAATCATTTGGGAAAGAAGGCATTACAGTTGAGAAAACATCCACACCAGATTGGCCATCTTGATTGATGATTGATGGGAGATGGCCTAGCTCACTCGGGGCAGTGTCACCCCTGGGCTGAGTTCTGTAAGAAAGCAGGCTGAGCCATGAAGCACAAGCCAGTAAGCGAGACTCTTCCATGGCCTCTGCTAGCTCCTGCCTCCAGGTTGCTGCCTTGACTTCCACCTTGGCTTCTTTGGTGATGGACAGTGTGCACAAGTGTAAGAGGAGATTAACCTTTGCCTCCCCAAGTTGCTTATGGCTATAGTGTTTTATTCCAGCCGGTATCTAAAAGAATGAGTGATGTTGATAGGCACTTTGATAAGACTGTCTTTAAAAATCTCCCTAGGGTGGGAGGACCAAGCTCCTGGAGGGAGTCTGGACCAAGAAGGGTCATGGGAAATACAGATAATGGGAAGGCATTCAACACAGGAGGCACCAGAAGCAAAGTCCTGGGAGAAAACTATAGGAAGTGAATGGCAAGGAGTGCTTCCCTGTGGCCTGTGAGGAGAGTGGTAAAGAGCATTGCAAGGCAGGGCCAGCATGTTCTGGTCATGATCCTGTGTGTAGTGAAGGCCTAGTGTAGTCACAGGAGCCATGGAAGCCATTGAGACTTTAGCCATTATTGATAACCCACTGAGCCAGCTGCACCTTGCGATTAAACTTCTACCCTCCCTACTATCCTATGAAGCTATGGTCTGAATACAAGTTCCAGATTCTTGGGTTAGAAACCCAATCCTTCTGTGGAGTGTGGTGATTCAAGACCCTAATCCAAGCACTAGAGAGGCAGAGGCAGGTGGATCTCTGAGTTCAAGTCCAGCACGGTCTATAGAGTATGGGACAGCTAGGACTACACAAAGAAACTGTATCTTGAAAAGCCAAAATAAAAAGAAACACAATCCCCAATGGCTCAGTATTGGGAGGTGTTTTGATCATAAGGGCTATACCTTCCTGAATGAACACATGATATTTTAAAAGGCACAAGAGAGGGAGTTTTGTCTTTTTTCTGTTAGTCTGCTTTTTTCCTTCCACGTGGGGATGCTGTATTCCTCAGGGAACCCAGAATTCAAAAAAACTATCCTGGAAGCAGACAGCAGGCCTCCCTGCATGCTGACACCTCGATCTTGGACTTCTTGGCTTCCAAAATTGTGAGAAACAAAATTTCTAGTCTTTATAAATGCCCGGTCCTTGGTGCTGTCCTCAAGCCACACAAAGAAGACGTGTCTGACAGCCACAGATGCCACTGCCCCTGTTTTTGTGGAAAGAGTCTCAGGTGACTTGCTCAAGTTCACCCAGCACACAGTAATGGGTCAAGGCCAGAGGCACAATGTGCCCCAAGCCCAGTCTTGATTTCCCTGGTAGGCACTGAAACAGCCTGACAGTGATCCAGGTCTCAGATGTCTGACAGGAGTGGCTGCCTGTATGCTCATAATGCCACCATGATGAGGGAACGAGGAGCTGTACTGCAGTGTGAGAGGGTGCTCCACACCGACTGAGAGGGTTCATTGGTAAAGCCAGGTCATAGCTGGATGCTGCCAGAGCCTATGATCTGGGACCTGATCCTTCGAGATCCTCCTGCCTCACTTCCCAGTTCTCCATCCATAATGGAATGGGGGAGATTTCCCGTTGATCTTCTCTTGATCAATCTCCTTTGGGTCTGGGCCAATGCAAGAAAAAGAAACTGGCCTCTGGCCTAAGTTTACAGGCCTTCCTCAAGGACGAGCCTTTCCCTGCCCTGGTACAGCTTCTCCTTCATACCTGTGCAGTACCACAGCCCAGCACAGACAGGCTGATAGCTCTCAAGCCCGGAGCCCGGTGGAGGGAAATGCTTCTGTCTGTGATCAATACCAGGCATAATTCAGTGACTGCAGCAAGTACAAAGGAGTGGAGGTTAAATCAATATTTAGAGGCTTCAAAATTAAACTAATTAAGAGCAAGCCTTAATGATTTTTTACTGTCTGTGAGTAAAAAAGATGAAAAGCCCGCCTATATTTCACGATTCTGCTTTAGTAGCTGGCAATAATTTGGTAGAGCAGAAGTGAACGGTGCTCTGGCGGCTCTGGGCTGTGCTGGAGAAGAAGGGCACCTTGTCTATGGAGATGGAAGATGGGGGAGACTGGAGCATTGAGGAAGCAAGGGGAACATAGTGCAAGGCCATTAGCCTGATGTCAGGCATACCATGCACTGTGCAGTGTCCCTCCAAAAGATATACTGAATTCCCACGCTGGGTACTTGTGAATGTACCCTTCTTAGAAAATAGGGTCTTCATAGATGTAATTGGACAAAGATGATGTCAGGAAAGACCCCAATCCAATATGACCGACATCCCATAAGAGGAGGAAAACGCCACATGAGGCAGATACTCAGGTAGAAGGGACAAGACTGAGCTTCAAGCAAAGGACTATGCCCTGCCCCCCACTGATGGCCGTCAGCAGAAGCCAGCAGGGGCAAGGATGAGCTCCTCTGGTCTTTCTGAGGGAGGCTAGTTCTGATGACATTGAATTTGAACTTCTAGCCTCCAGATCTCAGACAATGCATTTATGTTGTTATGTGTTTATAGTGCTTTATTGTGATAGTCTTAGGAAGTTAATCAGGGATTCTGGGTTCACATTCCAACTCTGCCTCTTACTAACCATACCAACTAGGGTGAGATGCTCACCCTCTATTGCCTCCTCTGGAAAATGGAGATAAGACCTCACCATGCTCTTTTAAAGATCTAAGACACGAGGGCAAACATGTACAACAAGCTGCAGTGCGAGCTCAGTCCCTCCCAGTGCAGGGCTGAAGCTGGGGAAAGACTCAGTAGCCAGCTGTCAGATGAGCCTGGTCCTAGGCCCATTCTACAGATGCAATCAGGTCACAGGAGTGTCCACTGTGTCACTAGAGATGCTATGAACAGAAAAGGTGTTTTTATTGTCATTTTAGTTGGGTTTTACTTTCTGCAAGCTGATCTTTCCCAATCCGTAAGAGGGAAATTATATAATATCATCTAAAAGATATTTTTGCTATCACATGCATATATACATATATATGTATACAAACATGCATATATACATATATGCATACATACACATATATGTATATATGACTTATACCTGTAATCTCAGCATTTTATTGGAGGTTGAAGCAGAAGAATTGCTGTGACTTTGAGATCAAGGTCAGCTAGGGCTACTTAGACCTCGACTTAAAAAAGTAGTGTGACACTGTGTGTGGCAGGGCGCACCTGTAATCACCGCACTTGGAAAGCAGAGACGGTAGGATCAGTTTAAGGCTGGACACTACTACTTAATGAATTTGAGGCTAGCCTGGACTATGTAAGACCCTATCTCAAACAAAAACAAACCCCAAACCAAAAACCCAGTATGTCTGTACAGTCTGGTCTTGTTCTTGTCACTACATCGCCCCCAGAAGCCCATCCAGTAAGATCAAGTTCCTAGTGGCCCCCTCACCCAGCACTGGCCTTCTGCCCCCAAGTGCAGCACAACAGGGCAGCTGCTCTGTGGGCACCTCCTCTGGGGAGAGATTTGTGAAGGAATCAGGTGCTCTCAGAGTTTCAGAAGAAGCTGCAGTTTATAGCAATGTGGGGGGGGGGGGTCTCAAATATGGTCCCAGGGAACCAGCCTTCCAGCCACCAGGACAGCTAACATTCTTCTCAGCTGGGTATCACTAGAGAAAGCATGTGTTGGCACCTCACTCTCACAGGGGCAGGCGACAGCATCACATCATGACAGCCACCACCATCCCATTGCAATGCCAGCATCTGAGACTTCCTCCCGTGCTATAACTGCAGTGCCGGCCCCTCCCCCTCCTCTGTCAATGCCACTATCCCCATGCCTGCCAGGATGTCCATTCTCAGCTTTGGTGGTCTCTGTCTGTCATCACCACCTATTTGAGTGACCTCAGCTGGCATCCTCATCTTCATCTGCTGTCAGCATCCTGTGACTCACGAGACCCTGATCACCATAAAAGAACATGGGAATGCCTCACATCTGTGATGTGTACACACTTAGACCCAGATTCTGCCACTGGCAAAGACAACACAAGACAGCGAGATTCCAATAATGAGAAGAGGCAGGGCACAGAAGTGTGCACATGGGCATGTGGGGCTTGCATGCACAGAGCCGCGGAGCAGGCATGGTATGGGAAGGGACAGCAGGGGCAGGCCCAGATGGCACGAGTGCTCTGCTTTCTGTCTACCGGATGGGAAAAGAACGACCATTTGTTCCCTGTTATGTTTGTTTCAGCTCTTGCTATATATCAGATTTGTGAAGGAATCAGCATGGTGTGGCAGTGTGTAGCCACAATCCTCATGTTAGGGAGGCTGAGAGGGGTCTCTGACTCTCTGTCTCTCTCTCTCTCTCTCTGTCTCTCTCTGTCTCTGTCTCTGTCTCTCTCTCTCTCTCTCTCTCTCTCTCTCTCTCTCTCTCTCTCTCTCTCTGTGTGTGTGTGTGTGTGAGTCTGTCTCTGAGAAAGCATCTCGCTATATATCTCTGACTGGCCTGAAACACTCTATGTAGACCAGGCTGGCCTTGAACTCACAGAAAGCCATCTGTTTCTGCCTCCCTAGTGCTGGGATTAAAGGCATGCACTACCACACCCAGCCAGGACCTCTTAAATTACACTGATACCTACAGTCTATCTACTCAAGCCCAATTATGTCAATCTTTGAGGGGAGGATCCAAGCAGAACGTTCTAGGATTTCTTTGTAAATTTTATAATAGCAAAACAATCAAAGAAACACTTAAGCTTCAGGGTTCTAGGAAGGAGTCTACCAGTGTCTATGACTTAGTCTGAAATGCATCAAAAAAAGTAGATGGGCACTGGACAGAGCTGGTGGCGTTAATGGTGAAACCAGGTATTGAGACTGGAGCAACACCAAGATTCCTCCAACCTTATTGTCTTCTGTAAGCTGTTCGGAGTACATTTTTGGTCTAGGGGAAACCCTAGTTGTTTGTCTGCAAAGCTAGGGCTGGGAACCATGCCTTTAAAAGAAAACAGATGTTTGTTGCACCTCTCCACATGAACGAAAGAGCAAACCTGGTTTCTTACCCAGCCAGGTATCCTGTGAGCAAGGGTTTGCGACGCTGCTGAGTGCGCCCAGATGAGTCTGCACAGGGTGTCAGGGAAGTGGAGGGGGCTGCGTAGGAGATGCTGCTACCTCACAGGGCTGCTCTGTGGGCCAGGGCTGGGCTGGGACTCAGAGTAGGGAGCAGTCCTGCCCTATGGAACCAGTCCCCAACCTCCTAGCCCAACTCCTCACTCACCAGGAAAGACAGATGCCTAGCTAACACAACACAGTGTGTGGGGAGTGGACCGAGGGGCTGGGGGTAGTGCTTTGGGCATCGTGGTGAGGGGCTGGAAGGATGTCATTGGCGCCATGGAGGCGGGAAGAGCGGCTCATCTGCATGCTCTTCCACAGCCTGCCCTAAGCCTGCCCTGGCGCGAATACCATAGCAACACCCTGCTCTTTAAATGCGGGAGTTCGTGCTGCCATTGCAGAGAGAGGCAATTTAATTAAGGAGCTGGCAGCAGACAAACTTTGTGAGTTAAAGGCATTTTATTAAATCCCATTGTATTATGCAGCTTGGTTCCCGCAGGGGCTATGGAACTGGGAGAAGTCGGGAGAATTCGCCGGGGGTTTCTTTGCCTTCCCTTGCGGCTTCTGGTCGTCTAGCTTCAAGAAAGCACGGGTGGAGGGGATCCCTACTGTGACTGCCTGCTCTCACAGCCTTGGCCCAAGGCTGTGGTGTGGGAATGCAGTCCTAGCGCCACTATTCAAGCAGTGGCCTCTTTTTCAGGGCCAGGGTCCAACCCTGGCTTCAGTGTTACCAGTGTAGCTCTGGGCTAGATGAATCTTGGGAACTCCAAGGCCTCACTTCATTGAGCAACCCCGTTCCTCTGCAACATGAACTACCAGCGTTCCCATCTTACAGTTGAGGAAATTGAGGTATACAGAGGTGAAGTAAACAAGCTTTGACAACTATATGTCACAGAGAAGCCAACTCAGATTTGCCCAGTGGCAACATGGAGACGGTGGTCCTTGTGATCCCTTGTCTGCATTAAGTGGAGCAGGGCCCCCTGGCTGGTAACTGTCCTGGCCAGTTCTGGAGGCCATTGGTTTTTAGAGCACCAGTAGGTTCCTGGCCACAGGTCTTCCTTGGGCTTCCCAGGTGGTTAGACTTGTCTGGCCTCAAGAGAACTCTTCTTACCAGTGCCAGGGCCCTACTGCAAAGGGAAAGAACTACTCTTCTTTGAGCCTCCTGGACATGACATCATGGATTTAGTCCATCCAGCCACCTGGCTCTGCACTTACATACCCACAAGGGCAACCTTGTGGACTCCGTTTCTTGAGTTCTAATGGGGGAAGTGATAACGGTATGCAACAAAGTTAGCAAAATTTTCTGCCTGGCACTTGGCAATAACCGTCCTTGTAAATTCTTACAGTGTGTTGTAATCATCTCCATCATGCAGGTAAGGAAACAGGGCATAGAAGAAGGTAAGCCTCTGCCCAGCTAGTATGGGCATGAACCAGGGCTGCCAATACTATGCCATTACATATAGACACACCCGCAGCTGCACACCTGCACACAGACACATGCGTGCGACTGTTATGCTAATGAGTTCTTTAGAGAGAATTCATGTACAGTGAGCTCACAGTTACCTATTTTATTGCTTAGCTGGATTGGCCACTGTCTTAGCCTACTTGGACACAATCACTAAATACCAGAAACTGAGTAGTTTATAAAGAACAGAATTGATTTCTTGGAGCTGGGTAGCCTAAAATGAAGGCATCAGCAGATGGGGTTGAGGAGGTTGAAGGCTACCCTCTCATGGTGCATGCTTGTGGTAGGGCGGGTCACACAGTTCTGGGGCTTTTACACAAGTACTTCCCCCACTTGTGACCTAATTGTGTCCAAATGCCCACACCTTGTAAATTATGTTTCGTCACTTGAGATAGTGGCACAGCTACCCAATTGCAGCAGTGCAGGAAGCCTTGGCAAAGCACTTCCTAGACATGCCTTCTCCTCTCCCAGCATGCTCGAGACCTGCAGCCCTGGGGCCTGGCTACAAGGCCTCCTATTGTTAAGAGATGCTTCTCTTTTCCCCTTCCCTACCTTTGAGACCCTGGGGCGTCCACATGGTTGCTTTTTTTATCCCACAGCTTTGGGCACCAAGTGACACCCTGAACAGTCTCCAAGTGAATTATGAGATAGGATAAAGGAAAGCCAAGTGGCTGAGTGAGAGGGAGCCAGTCCACAGCACCACACAGGTCTTCCCAGAAAACATCGACATTTGACAGTCTGGTTTGTGTGGAAATCCAGACCACAGTCAATCTTATCAAGCTGCAATTCCCTTGTCTATAAAATGAGGATGCGAGTTATCTACCTTGAATGCTAATAGGTACCATGTATTAAAAGCGTATAGTATATTGGGCCTTTATAAAGTTTGAAAAAAAATTTACTCTGTGTGTGTGTGTATGTGTGTGTGTATGTGTCCGTCCTCTGAGCCAGGAGAGGGCACTGGGTCCCCTAGAATTACAGCCACCTGACGTGGGTGTTGATGTGGGCAGTGCCAGCATGTTTTCTCAGGGAATGAACCAGGGGACTGTTCTCCCAGTAGTAATGATTAAAATCCTAATAACAAACACCCTATAGCTTCTATAGCTCCAGTGTCTCTCCTCTAGACCTCAAAACTCTGGTCAACCAACCAACCAACCAACCAACTGGCTTACAGCCACACAGCAGGGCCCAGAATAGCTTAGGTATGGCCAGACTTTGTCTCTAATTGGGAGAGAAGCACAGCTGCCCAGGGACCAGCCTTGCAGGTTGCCTTTGAGTGCCACATCACAGCTGGAAAAGGATTCTGGGTGCCCACTTCTTGTGGGTCTGCTTGTATCCACACCCAAAAGGATCTGGTTGGCTGGGAGGAAAAGGTGTTAGCCCAACCTTCAAACGCCCCTTCCCAGAGCTTCCCAGCTGCCTCTGCTCAAGCAGGGCTGTCAGTGTCTCTCAGCCAGTGGGAATCACATCCTGCAGGGTTTAGCCCTGCAGGGGACAGCTGATGGCTTTCTCTGGTCTCAGCCAGGAGTCATTACACATGGAATGCCTGGTTTAAACAGGTAATTAGGTGACTGTATTAGAAATGTATGTGCTTCCCACCAGAGAAGGATGGAAACTTCCCAGACTGCAGTAACAGCTGCTCTCCTGCAGAGCCTTTTCTGGGGGAGCCCTGCATCCTTCCAGGATCCAGTCAGGATCCAGAAGGGCTCTAAACTGGACAGGTTGTCAGCCATGCAGCCCATTCCTGAGTGCCCGGTACCTGCCCATACCTTTACAAACACAAGGACCCTGAGAAGTTTAAACAATTGTAAAGCTCTCAGGGAGGCTGTTCCTGTTCCCCCTCCCCATTCCCCCTCCCCCCCCAAACACACTGGCAGCTGGGCTTGCTGGGGTGTCACCTCTCCTTCACCTCCAGGAACTTTAGGGCAGGAAGGAGTCAGAGGGGAGACTGAAGATGGACTTCATGATAAATTTGCCCCACCTTCATAGCTCCCAGTATTCAAAAGCTTTCTGAGTTTGGGAGCCCATGGTGGGAGACTCCAGGCCAGGGCAGGGCTAGATAGAAAAATTCTAGGTAGCCTCAGGGTTCAGTTTTGATGAGGTTCTCTGCAGCTGCTCTGTCCCCTATTCTGTTCCCAGCTTGATTCCGGATGCTGGCAAGCCTCTTGCTATGGCCACAGCTTTTTCTACCTGCTGGAAGCAAGCGGGGCCTGAATGAAGATGACTCTGTGGCACTTTGCAGACCCTGTGTGGAGCAAGCACTGGCCTCCTCTACCACACAGGCAATGATGGAGTGCCTTCCTTGGTGCCTCATTTTTCCCCGAGCTGTGACAGCTCCATATCTACTGTTCCTTGTCACCATGCTGACAGCCTTTAATGATGAAAACAGCCCCAGTGTCATATAAATTCTTCCAGAATCCTAGAGGCTAGAAGGAGATCAGGTTTAGGAAGCTGGGAACCAAATGCATTTCACTGCATGGCAAAAGAGAACACAGCCTCCAAAACATCAAAGACTTGTGTTCAAATCCTGCCCTGACATCTTTTTAGGTCTATAATCTTGAACAAACGACATAACCATTCTGAGTGTCAGTTTCTAGATCATGAGATGAGAACGGTATTTCACACTGTTGTCTTAAGTGGTAAGTAGAATCATCATGACAGAGAATCTGGCATAAGGCAGGGCAGGTATTCAACAAGTGAGGTCTCGTCTCCAGTCAGCATGGGTAGGGACATGGAATTACTATGTTAGGTCTCAAATCTGGGACAAGCAGCTAACTGAGGTGCCTATTAACATATCCAAGCGGGCACTGTCAGCCAGCTTCCCTCAGCCTCACCAGTACCTGTTCTGGAGATATCCTAGTTGGCATACCCCATTGCCTACCCTAAACTTTCCAGCCCAGAGACTGGGTTGGCCCTTTCCTCAACTTTCTCTTCCCTATATAAGGGAAGATGTATATGTGTGTGTGTGTGTGTGTGTGTGTGTGTGTGTGTGTGTGTGTGTGTGTGTGTGTATGCTAGATCTCTTTGCCTCTTGGCCTCTTGGCTGCTGTTCCTGGTTCCTATTCTCCAGGCCCCTGGGCTTCTGGCTCCTCTTTACCCCCAGTTCCTTACAAGGACCCATTCAGTCTGCTGGTCATGTTCACTCTAGACTCTTCCAGATGCCTCTAGCTGTGTTCTCCCTTATACCTACAATAAAGTTTCTCCTCTACTCATCCCTAGGAGTGTCATGTTCTCCTCCTCTCTGTTTCTGTCTCTGTCTCTCTGTCTCTCTGTCTCTCTGTCTCTCTCTCTATTTATTCATGATCATTCTGGTAGCTCCAATGAGGTATGAGGGAAAGGGGGCCCTAGTGGAGTGGCCACTTGGTCGTGTGGAAGTAGTAGGCAGAGGTACTCTCCCTGTGCTTCTGGCTGGAGCCCACCAGTCCTTATGGCTTCCCCTTGAAGCTGTCCCTGGAGCCACTCCCCGACATCCCACAGCAGCCATCTGGGCTCCCTTCTGTCTCTCTCTCTCTGTCTGGGCTCTCTTCTGTCTCTTCCCTCTGTCCTTATGAGAGGTGCTAATCTCCTTGGTGACTAGGGCAGATCCTCCTCCAGTCCTGCCACCACCTCCGTCCCTGTACTCACAGGATCTGGAACTCTCCTTTGTGTTTCCAAGTCCCTAAATCTGTCCTTCTGGAATTTTCTTGTCAGCTCAGGGAAGTCTTAGTTGTTTGGCTCTTACCATCTATCTCCCTTGTCATCCTCCCTGCTGTCATAGTGCCGGCCCAACCTAGCAGGAGCTGGTTTCCTAGCAACTTTAGCTGCCTCCCCTAGGCTGAGCTCCTCGGAGCAGGGGCTGGGCACATGGCCAGTGTTCATTGGTTTATGTTAGGTGGAACAGATTATGGGGGTACCCTTTGATGGAAGCTTCTTGTTAAGGGAACAACTCTCTCATTTGGTTCTTACCAGAGCAAACCTGGCCCCATGTGTAGACAAGGCATGGGGGCCAGGTCTGCTCAACTGGAGGTGTAGCTAGTTGGAGTCTGAAATTCTCTACTCCATGCCAGGGCAGAGAGCCATCATAGCTCAGGTATCAGCCCTTACACCTATGCAGCAAAAAGACAGGATGGAGATGAGGGAGGGATGCACATGCATGAGAACTCACTCACGGTCTCATCTCCCTCTAAGACTGACATCCTGCAGTTATAGATTGATGAAGGAACCAAGGTGACTTACTGGTCAAGAGCCATCTGAGAAGTCACACAGCTAAAACTGGAGCCAGACTGGTTTAGCTCTGAAGCAAGAGTTCATTTCTAAGATGCTTCCTTCTGCAGAAACTGCAACATAGTCTCCATAGGAGTGTGGAGGGTGGGGGAAGCTCACACTGAAAAACTGTGTGGTTTGTGTTCCTGTTATTTCTCTTTCATAGACCACAGATGATAGGTATAAGGATGTACAAATTGATGGGTTGGTAGGTGGATGGATAGATGGGTTTGAGGGTGGGTGGATGGAAAGGTAGGTAATATGATTGTTAATAGTGATTGTCAACTTGACAGGATCTAGGATCACTGAAGAGACAAGCCCTTGGGCATTTCTATGAAGGGCTATCTAGATTAGAGTAATTGATGAGGGAAGACTCATCCTAAACACGGGTAACACCATTTCAAGGACTGGGGTGCCAGACTTCATAAAAAGGAGACAGCTAGTTGAGCCTCAGCATTCATTTCTCTTTGCTTCCTGACTCCAGACACAGTGTAACCAGCTGCCTGAAGTTCCCGTTGCTGTGACTGTTCCACTATAATGGACTGTAGTTTTGAACTGTGAGCTAAAATAAACCCTTCCTCCCTTAAGCTGTTCTGTCGGGTGTTTTTGTCACAGTAACAAGAAAAGCGACTTATACAAGTGTGTGGATGGATGAGTAGATGTATGGATTGGTGGGAGGAGTGAGAGGTGTATGGGTGGGTGGATGGGTGGTGGATGGATGAATGGACAAATGCCTGGGTATAGATGGGTAAATGTGTGCATGCATATTTATGTATGTAAGTATGTGTGCTGTATGTATGTGTGCTTGATAGATTTATGTCAACTTGATACAAGCTAAAATCATCTGAGAGAAGGGAACCTCAATTAAGAAAAGGCTTCTATAAGGTCAGATTGTAGGTAGGCTTGTAGGGCATTTTCTTAATTAGTGATTGGTGAGAGAGGACCCAGCACATTGTGGGTGGTGCTATCTCTGGGCTGGTGGTCCTGGGTTCAACAGGAAAACAAGCTGAGCAAGCCATGGGGAGCAAGCCAGTAAACAGCACCCCTCCATGGCCTCTGCATCAGCTCCTGCCTCGAGGTCCTGCCCTGTTTGAGTTTGTGTCCTGACTTCTTTCAGTGACGAACAGTGCTGTGGAAGTGTAGACCAGATAAACCCTTTTATCTCCAAGTTGCTTTGGTCATGGTGATTCATCACAGCAATAGGAACCCTAACTAAGACAAGAATGGATAAGATAGGATGGGCATAGATATGTGGATGGGTGGGTGACTAGATGGATAGATGGGTAGATGGATAGATGGATGGATAGGTGAATGTATACTTATATGTATGTATACATGTACATACATCTGTAATGTGTGTGTGTGTGTGAGAAATTGGTTGATTTAGTTGCAGAGGAACTGAATAGCATGGCAGCATGTATGTTCTAACATCTGCTTCTAAGGCGTCCTCTACAAGTGATACTACATGAAGCAGGAGTTGTCATCTCTACTTAACTGACAAGAAGCTCCAGAATGGCTCCTTCTCTGACTTGGTGACATCCCTGACCAGTTACTGACTTGCTACCCCGCTGTATGTGGCCACCTGTACTATCTGGCCAAAGTCTGCATGCTGAAGCATGGGAGGAGGAGCAGAGGAAGAAATAGGGAAGAAGTCCTCTGTGTGAGGGAAGAGGAGCACGTCACGGAGAGAGAGAGAGGAAGGGCTGGGACCAATTTGCTGGGATCCAAGGAGCCTATCTCCCCAGGGACCTGATGCCTTTTTTTTTTTTTTTTTGTAAGAAATATGTGATCTGCCGAGCAGTAGTGGCGCACGCCTTTAGTCCCAGCACTTGGGAGGCAGAGGTAGGTGGATTTCTGAGTTCGAGGCCAGCCTGGTCTACAGAGTGAGTTCCAGGACAGCCAGGGCTACACAGAGAAACCCTGTCTCGAAAAACAAAACAAAACAAAACAAAACAAAACAAAACAAATATGTGATCTGAAACTTTAGGAACTTACTTCGATTTTTGGCATTTTTCCTTTTTATATGTGTATAGCTGTTTTTCTTTAGTTTTTACTGAATATTCCTTAAAACAGACAGATAAACAAATGAACAAACAAACGCTGTTGTTTCCATTCAAGTTAAGAGGGAATAGGGATGAGAGCTAAGGCTAGGGAGGTGTATACAAGGAGTGTATAGAAAAGCAGGAGGAAAGGAGGGAGAAGGGCTAACAGCTAGAAACACGGTGGACATCCTTCCTGTATGAGTGAGCTGTGGTCCAGCCAGACCACTCTCAGATCCACACCAGGGTCCCAGAAACACTCATCGACTCCCTGTGTGGGTGTGAGGGCTGCCCAGAGAGTGGCTGGCTGTCAGTGAGACCGGAGGCGCTTTGGAGGCGCTTCAAAATGGCCTATATTGACCAGAAGACAGCAAAGGGATGAGGAAGTGGCAAAGGCCGGAAACGGGCAGAAGGACCTTGGGGGCTGGGCCTGTGGAGTTAATCACTCATTTCCTTCAGGAGATTTCATGGCGCATCGAATACATAAAATACTATGCAATTGTTAAAGATGCATTCCACAGTGCATTAGACACACCACCCTGTCATCGCATCTGTCAGCCACCCTCAGAGTGACGAATGGCTTATCAAAAAGCCACTCTGACATTTCCAAATGTGATGTTTTGATAGAGGTGCCATTCAACAGGCCAGAACCTCAGGTCCATCCTGAATGTAAATGAGGAACATTTGCCTCTTATGTCTCGTGACATAAAGGGAAAAAATCTGACAAGTCTTTCTTCAGGACAGCTAAGGATGGGAAGAGGGAGGGGTCTGGAGTTAGAAAGTGAGAAGGTGAGTGGAAAGGGAGTCAATCCCCAGAGAGTCCAAAGAACAGCAGAGGCAGGGCAGTCTGGAGTCCAGAGGAAACCAGGCCAGGCGAGGTGGCTTTGGTTTTTGAAGTGAGTCACCTTGTGACTAAGAAGAAAGGAACAGCACTAAGAACAGTGGCCTGAATTGTCTGATGTGGCAGCCTCACCTCCCAGGTGGCCTCTGAGTAGCTGTGATTGTGGAGTTCCAAATGGAGCTGGGTGTACATGCAACTACATACCCAACATGGGCACTGCGAACAGAACCCAGGTCTTCTTCAAGAGAAGCCTCCCCCCTCGTGTGTGTGTGTGTGTGTGTGTGTGTGTGTGTGTGTGTGTGTGTGTAACTGATGAGCCATTGCTCTAGACCCTGAAATAATATTTTTATATATAGGCTTAGTGATAATAATTTCTCCTGTTCTCATTTACCTATCTAATGTGTTCATTCGAGTGCTGTCATTACACTGTATTACACTCTAGGCTGTATACTATTTCTAGAGGACAGAGACTGTGGATTAGAGACTTAGGATCGAATCCTACCTCCACTAATTACTTGGGGACTCAGCTAAAGTTGGGCCATCAGGAAGAGCACAAGACTAAGGCTGACTGAGTCAGGGGTTGGCAATAAGGACACAGAGAGAGGTACCTGGGCAGGCCACAGGTGAAGAGGGCCATCCATAGGCTGCCCTCATTGTCGTGGGTCTTACTGCAGACTCCAACATGGTAGAGCTGGAAGAAGCCTGACAGATCCTCTGTCCTAGGCTTCCCAAGAAGGCAAGCAGGACATTCTTTCCTTTCCCTATCAGAAATCAATGCAAGTTCTAGCCCTGCAGAACCTCTGGTTAGAGCATCCACCCCTAACCAGTTACATGGGCCTGTCTGCCCTGCAGGGTAGGCTCATGGGGTCCAGGCCTACTTGTTACCACACAGTTGGGCCCTACCACCCTCACTTTTCAGACGAGGAACTGAAGTTCAGGCATTCAGTGGGTACATGGTGATCTCAGGCCTAGATCTCCACCTCTCTGAGCACAGCAGGACCCTAGCCTATCTCTGCTGGCTCCACTAGCATGTGAAAGGCAGCTGGCTGGGGCAGGGTGAGCTTCTTCCAGGATTATCCACAGCCTTGTGGAAGCTTCAGAGCCAAGGCCCTGTCTTCAAGTTGGAGGAGATCAGAGGACAGGATTTGTAGACGGCCACAGATCAACATCAGCCCTCAGGATTCCTATTCCAAACATGTCCTCAAGCCACAGGAACTGGGAGGGGTCAACAAGTGGCCCCCTCTGCTGTAAGGAGCAGAAGCTGGGGGGACAGTGCAACCTTCTCCCTGCTGCTGTTAAGAATCCAGGGGGATAATCACGCCGATGACTACCTCCCGAGAGCTGGGGCTCTGGGCTGGATGGCTCCATAACTAGAGGATATTAGGGAGGTTGAAGGGCAGGTGAGGGGATTAATCTTTTCATGCCCAGAATGTGGCATGTTTCTCTCAGCACACAGCTGCAGTACAGAACGACCGCATGACTAGACTGATGGGTAGATGGATAAATAAATCAAGCCAGCCTAGTCAGACGTGAGGCTGAGTGCAGGTGAGGGATGGGTCAAGGTAGAAGAATGTGTGGACCAGGAAGATGGTTCTCCCTTCCTTGCAGCCTTCGATGCAGCAGGCATTGTGGGTGTGGATCACAAGCAAGCATTTTAAGAAGACGCAGGGGAGAGGAGGTTCTGTAAGCATTGACAAACAGCTGGGAGAGCTCTGGGGTCCTACAGAGTTCTGATCTTGACCAAGTCCTTCTCTCTCTCTGGACCTTGATTTGTTTATCAGGAATTAGGGTTAAACTCATCAGACCTGGGCTGGAGAGATGGCTCAGTGGTTACGAGTACTGACTGCTCTTCTAAAGGTCCTGAGTTCAGTTCCCAGCAACCACATGGTGGCTCACAACCACCGGGATCCGATGCACTGGGATCCAATGCATTCTTCTAGTGTGTGTCTGAAGACAGCTGCGGTGTACTTATATAAATAAAAAATAAATGTTTAAAAAAACAACTCATCAGACCAAGGTCACTTCCTAACTGACCCCAACAGCTGGCAGATGCGAACACTTATGCATTTTCTCAGCTGCTGTGTCAAGGCGGGGTGGTGGTGGGGGCAAAACCAAGTAGAGAGACACACTGGCGAGAGGGAGGCCGACAGATGTTCTGGAAGCAGGCCCCCGGAGATTGCACGGCTAGAGGTAACTGGCTGTGACAAGGCTCAAGCCCGTAGTCAATTCCATTCAATAAAACCTTGATTGCCTATGAGCCTTGTAAACAGGTAGCTTCCCTGTGGGCCAGAGACTCTCTTTCTTTTCCTCTTCCCGCTGTACCCACCCTGGGCACTGTGCCAGCTCTAAAAGGTCCCTCAGCCCCAGCAACAAGGGTGGGCAGCTGAGGGTTAACTAACCAATGGCAGGTGAAGGCTAAGCCCGGGGACAGTGGAAGTCAGAGGCAGCCGGAATCACTTAGCCCTCATTAGTCGAAATTAAAATCAGGAGTGAGATGACAATTACAATTTGCAGTGGGCTAATTGTTTTTCCTCAGAAGCTGATCGTTTTGCAGATTGGGGAAATTAATTGTTTGAAATCCCAGGTGGACTGTCTTTGAACCCAGTGGAGGGAGGCAGACCCTGCCTCCACCTGGACGGCAGGTAGTCACTGAAGTAGTGACTACCTAAAGTAGTCCCTAAAGTAGTCACTGGCAGTGATTTTCTGCCCTTAGAGGAACTCATGCAATGCCAGGGCTGGAGGGAGCTTTGGTCTGCTTGACACCACCTGCCATCAGACTAGACGACCCTGGGCCCTGGGAACCCTCCTTGGGTTTGCCAGATGCTTCTGTTTCCTTCAGGGATTTAATGGCCACCAGAATGTTCCTTCACTTACTACACCCAAGAGCCCACTATACTCCAAGCACTAAGAGGACATTGCTATGCACACTACAAATACTGGTCTCATGGGGGTGACATGGGATGAGGGCCTTGTGTGTGACAAAGGTGACAAGGGCTCAGAAGGCACTTTGTAGGTAGACGAGTCCTCCAAAGACCTCCATTATGAAACCTGGTGACCCTGCTTCCTTACATGGCAAAAGACTTTAAGGTTAGAGAGTGGGACAGCTCTAAGCTGTATCTAAGGCCACACCTACTCCAACAAGGCCATACCCACTCTACCAAGGCCACACTACTCCAACAAGGCCACACTTCCGAATAGTGCCACTCTCTGGGCCAGGCAGATGAGTCCTCTAGAGGAGAGTCTTTCTCCAACTAGAAGCAGAAGAGTGCCAGCATTTGGGGATTTGATGTACATATCACTGTTTCTGAGGTACAGGAAGCTGTTCAAAAGGCAGCAGAGAGTCTCTGCTAAGGGCTAAGGGTGCTCTCAGCTGATGGCCAGCATAGAAACAATGTTGATCCTTGTCTTCATTAGGGTTTTACTGCTGTGAACAGATACCATGATCAAGGCAACTCTTATAAAGGACAACATTTAATTGGGGCTGGCTTACAGGTTCAGAGATTTAGTCCATTATCATCAAGGCAGGAACATGGCAGCATCCAGGGAGGCATGGTGTTGGAGGAGCTGAGAGTTCTACATCTTCATCTGAAGATCACTAGGAGAAGATTGGCTCCCAACATGGCTAGGATGAGGATTTTTTTTTTAAACCTTTTTTTAATTAATTAATTTATTTATTTTATTTTATTGGTGAGTACACTGTAGCTGTCTTCAGACACACCAGAAGAGGGCATCAGATCACATCATAGGTGGTTGTGAGCCACCATGTGGTTGCTGGGATTTGAACTCAGGACCTCTGGAAGAGCAGTCAGTGCTCTTAACTGCTGAGCCATCTCTCCAGCCCCCTAGGATGAGGATCTTAAAGGCCATGCCCACAGTGACATACTTCCAACAAGGCCACACTTAATTCCAACAAGGCCACACCTACTCTCCCAAGCCACACCTACTCCAACAAGGCCACACCTCCAAATAGTGCCACTCCCTGGGCCAGGCAGATTCAAACCACCACAGCCCTACAACAGGATCTGATGTCATCAACCACACAGGTGGAGGGTAGAGCAGATCTCTGTGCCTGACACCTTGGTTTGGCCTTTTGTAGCCTAAACCTGAGGAAACGGGGTCACACAGCTGGACCTGTGAGGGGCAGGACCACGAGACAATACTCATGTGTGAGGCTTGAAGCCATTACCACTGGCGACATATCATGATGGAATAGAAACCTGAGCTAGGGTAACAGGGATGTGGTACCCCGGTACTTCGGCGGCCTCTTGGAAGAAGAGACTTATGAAATAAGACTGTAATAATGAAGGATCAGAGAGGAGGTGACTAACTTGTTTCTACCTTCCAGTGTTAGCACTGAAGTCCTGCACCCCCAAACCTTCCAGTGTTAGCACTGAAGTCCTGCACCACCAAACCTTC